>NC_088412.1:46938697-47046197 GCF_034236695.1 Oncorhynchus nerka | reverse complement strand
TTGCTGCGAATTGCAATTTGACAAATGTTTAAACACGTTTTATTAGTTGCGTTATTACAGCAGTTGCATGTTCAATAATAGGCTTACTATTGTGTCAGGTTTTCATTAAGCTCTTCATGAAAATGGTTCATTCCTCGTATGCATGCATAGTATTTTCTGTAGGTCGTGTCGTTTTACTGTTTGGAAAAAAATACAACTTGTTTGTTGACCGGTTAATGAGAGTCGGTTAGTCTGAAGCAAAATGTCCATTCTTAAATCAAATCGACCCTGAGAATTGGTACAGTTGATTTAATTCTCAAGACTACACATTGGCGATCAATGTATAGATATCTTTCCTCTGCCCATTCATTCCTGGCCTTCTCGCTCTGCCAGACAGTATTGTGCAATGAGCTCTATTCATGGAGGGAGCAGGCAGGCTCTGCATCTCAAATGGCATGCTATTCCTTAATTAGTGCACTACTTTCGACAAGGGCCAATATAAGGTATAGGGGGACATTTGGGACACAGGAGGAAAATGTTGCCCTGCTGCCGTGTGCCTGTGCCTCTGCTGTGTGACTGTTCATCAGGGGGTACGGAGTGCCCAGCACACCATGGTGCTCCCCCATTTGTTTAATTTGAAAGGCTCTGACATCAATTGTTGAGCTTCATTTGGCCCGTCGCAACGTCACATGTCATCGCTAATGGGGCGAGGTGTGTGTGTGTTTGTGGGAGGAGTGAGGGGGGGGGGGGGGGGTGTTTGCCGGAGGAGGGATTATGTGTGTGTGTGTTTGGTTTTGTGAGTGTGTGCGCGTTTGCGTGTGCGTGTGTATGTTGGTGGTCTGTTGCTCAATTTCATCCAGTGGGATGGGGGCCAAATTGCCTCCTGGTGCTCCTCAATGAATGAATGAGAGAGAGAGAGAGAGAGAGAGAGAGAGAGAGAGAGAGAGAGAGAGAGAGAGAGAGAGAGAGAGAGAGAGAGAGAGAAAAAAAGAGGGAGAGAGCGCAGGCGGACCTGATGGCATCCTAAATGAGATGCTCTAACTCACTAGTGCAAAATGTCAATTGGCTATATTAAAACTGTTTAATTTGATCCCGAGTGTAGGTTATTTCCCTGACATCTGGAATCAAGGACAAATTTTACCCTAAAAATTACAGAGGCATTTGTGTGACAGTAACCTGGGGAACGTTTTCTGTAGTATTATAAATGTAAGAGATCTAAACTTGAGTAAAAGCTCAATTGGATTTATACCAAAACATCGCACGACCGATCATATTAACACCCTACACACCCTGATAGATAAACATGTCCACCAAAATAATACCAAAATATACGCTTGCTTTATTGACTTCCAAAAAGCATTTGATTATATATGGCATACAGGTGTCCTGCCCTGACCATAGACAGCCCTCGGGGGTCTCTATGGTGTTTTAGGTCAGGGCGTGACTAGGGGGGTTTCTAGGTATTATATTTCTATGTTGGTGTGTGTGTATGGTTCCCACTTGGAGGCAGCTGATATTCGTTACCTGTAATTGGGGATCATACTTAGTGTGTCCTTGTTCCCACCTGCGATGTGGGATATTGTTTTGTAGGAGTACCTATGTGCGCTACGTATTTCACGATCGTTATATCTTTGTTGTTTTGGAAGTTAAACTATCATTTAAATGTGGAACTCTACTCACGCTGCGCCTTGGTCCAATTATTCATACGACAGTCGTGACAACAGGACTGTTCTAGAAAGTTATTGAAAGTGGTGTAGGGGGTAAAACATATGACATAATTAATGTGCAGCATCAAAATTGGCAAGAAAATAACAGAATTCTTTAACCAGGGTCTCAGTTGCAATCTGAGCCCTGCACTCTTCAATATTTACATCAACAAATTGGCCACTGTTCTAGAAAAATCCTCAGCCCCTGGTGTTAATCTCCACAATTCAGAGGTTAAATGCCTGCTCTTCGCATATGACCTATGCCTGCTGTCACCCACAGCACATGGCCTACAGCAGAGCCTGGACCTGCTAGAGCAGTACTGCCAGACCTGGGCCCTGGTAGTAAACCCCCACAGCACATGGCCTACAGCAGAGCCTGGACCTGCTAGAGCAGTACCACCAGACCTGGACCCTGGCAGTAAACCCCAAAAAGACTAAAATAATGATTTTCCAGAGAAGATCCAGATCTCAGGGACCAAAGTTCTCAATTGGTACAAAATATATAGAGTACTGCACACACTACAATTACTTAGGTTTAAATATATAGAGTACTGTACACACTACAATTACTGAGGTTTAAATATATAGAGTACTGTACACACTACAATTACGGAGGTTTAAATATAGAGAGTACTGTACACACTACAATTACTGAGGTTTAAATATATAGAGTACTGCACACACTACAATTACGGAGGTTTAAATATATAGAATACTGCACACACTACAATTACTTAGGTTTAAATATATAGAATACTGCACACACTACAATTACTGAGGTTTAAATATATAGAATACTGCACACACTACAATTATTTAGGTTTAAAAATAAGCTCAACTGGACACCTTAATGAGGCAGTGAATGAACTGAGAGAGAAGGCACGCAGGGCATTTAAATTAAAATTGGTCTAAAACTAATCGAATGTGTCATTGAACCAATTGCACTTTATGGCAGTGAGGTGTGGGGTCCACTTGCAAAACAAGATTTCACCAAATGGGACAAACACGCCATTGAAACCCTGCATGCAGAGTTCTGTAAGAGGAAAACTACGAACAATGCACGCAAGGCACAATTAGGCCAATATCCACTAATAATAAAAACTCAAAAAAGCAATGAAGTTTTGGAATCTAAATTACAGTTACCCCCTCTCATATCATTACCAAGCCCTACAATGCCAAGAGCTGAGCAAAGAAAAGAGTCTCCTCATCCAGCTGGTCCTGGGGCAAATCTGAACCACTAACACACTGAATCCTCAGGACCAGAACATCCAATCAATCAGAATAAACCAAATTACAACACAGTCGAACAAAACTACATTGCTTATTTGGAAACACAAGCAAAAAGCAAAATGCAGTGCTATCTGGCCCTAAATCGACAGTAAAATGTGGCTAACTATTTGACCATGGTTACTGATGAAAACCTTAGAAAAACCTTGGCAAAGTACAGGCTCAGTGAGCACAGCCTTGCCATTGAGAAGGGTAGACACAGGACAACCCGGCTCCCTGTAGAGGAAAGGCTGTGCAACCACTGCACAACAGCAGAACCTGAGACCGAGAGAGAAGCCTTGTTTATCTCTGGTGCTAACATGCGCCCTTTGTCCTGATTGTGGCCAAATCCTAATTGTGCTCACTTTTGTAGACAGGTGTAGACGATCAATAGACACATTGCGATCTGATTATGATCAGATCTTCCTGGCCACCTTCGGAGGTAGTCAGGCACATGTTGTGTCTGGATATCTCATGTGTCGACGGTGTATACCACCTTCTAAAATCATTGACAGGTGGCCCCATGAACTTATGACATCTATATGTGTCTTAAAATGAAGAAATATTTTATTTTATATTTTATATTTATATTTATATCTGTCAAATGATTTGCATACAGGGAGCGATCTGGAAATCACTGTGGAGGGATGAGAGACACATTTTAAATGTAAAAAATGTTGGGCACAATCAGAGTGTGGACAAGATCAGGACCAAGGATGCATGTTAGTATAAAAGAGGGGGGCTCTGGTTAGATATTTTTGACCTAGGAAAAATGCATGGTATGACAGGATATTGGGTTTGGCTCTATGAAAGTCATGTCTGTTAGGCTTCTGGCTGATGTCCACTTCCACATACCTATGTTAGGATGCACAATCACAGCATTATGGGACAGCTGGTCTGGTCCTCTCTACAATTCACACAGTACTGTCCCTTAATAATCTGGTGGCCTTCATGTGCCATAGACTCAGAGGGATGCTCTTTTAAAACCATGCATATTTCAATATGGCAGCACAAAAGAAAGTGTGTGTGTGTGTGTGTGTGTGTGTGTGTGTGTGTGTGTGTGTGTGTGTGTGTGTGTGTGTGTGTGTGTGTGTGTGTGTGTGTGTGTGTGTGTGTGTGTGTGTGTGTGTGTGTGTGTGTGTGTGTGTGTGTGTGTGTGTGTGTGTGTGTGTGTGTGTGTGTGTGTGTGTGTAAGTGTGTGTGTGTGTGTGTGTGTGTGTGTGTGTGTGTGTGTGTGTGTGTGTGTGTGTGTGTGATATTAAACAGTGGTCTTTACTCTGTTGGAAAAGATGACTTCACATCACAACATTGTGAAAGTATAGTGTCTCATTCATTTCTAAGGCTCCCCTATCCATAGTCAAGATTTGATTTAAAACAGACCAACACAATGTCTGAAGGCCCACCACAATGATAATGGAAAATGACTCAACTATCTAACATGACCTGTCACAATTAACAACCTCTTTGTCAGACTCAGCAAACCCCCCCAAAACATGTTTGTGATGTCGTTCCTCTGAGTGGGTGCTGTGTGTTCCTCCATTCTAGAAGTCGCAGGTCTCACAGTATAATTATTCAGTGTCTCAATGATGCCCATTCATCCTGTCTTATTATGGCAATTCAGCTCCGGAAGTGATCCAAACATGACCACAGTCACAAACCTATCAGAGGAATATTTGAAGAAAAAAAAAACGGATTGAGAGAGAAGGGAAGAGAAAGAGAAGGGAATGCTTCTGTTGTGAAGGACTAACATATTCACACCCACTCAAATTGACTCACTCATCCCACAAAAGGACTCTGTGTTGTCTATTCTCGGCAGCTGTGCAGGACGCGGAAGCTTGGAATCCTTTGTAGGCCACAAGAAGAAGTGTCCCTTTGTGATCTTTTATGGAGTATATTTTACCATATGCCTTTGCACGACCAGCGAGACATTTGGAGTTGCAACAGGCTAAAGAAAGTTTGCATAGATTAGCAGTATTATAGCTAAATTTGAGCCCACGTATGTGTTAATCAGGCTAGTTGGAATAAAGGCCTTATCCGGTTGGGCGAAGCGTAATGTGAAATGTACACTATTCTGACACTCAGACTATAGACAAAGGTCAACTGTACAGGACAAGGCCTGTCAGGAATTACAGTATCACCAAACCTGGGTTCAAATACTATTTGAAATCTTTCAAATTCTTTAAGTGTTTGCTGTAGCCTGCCTGGAGTGCCAGGTGGGTGGGATTTGCATGTTTGGGACTTTTCTATTGGTACCAATACGACAGGCAAGGTCTGGGTCTGAGACTACACAGCCAAAGCAATGGTGTACATTTAACTAGTGTTCAAATGAACTTGATTGTGGTGTTTGCATAGCTGTCAACTGCAGAGTAATACGTAACACTGGCCGTGTAAAACATATCACTTGATTTAGAGTAAACTGGACTCGCTTTGCTCAGTGCTGACACTGTTACACATTCTTAGTTTAAGAAATGAACCTCTGTACTCTTACAGTAAGACTCATTTGCATATTTCCCAGGGTGCCTTTTCTTTTTGAGTGAATTGTAGTCACTACCGGTGACTGTGTTTGTTAATAACAGAGACAGAGGCTTATTTAATTATTTCCTTTCAGATGCCTGTGGCTTCACTAAGTGAGTAATATACTAATATAATATACACAATAAGGCCTTACTTTGATAGCTTTAGCTGTAAACAGAGGGGTGTTAGGAAACCCCTGGTTTACAGGCCACCCCCAGCCTGCACCGTTTCCACAGTGACATGTAAATGCCTTTTGGAATCCAGCCAGAGTTAAGAACAGAGTTTTCATTCACCCACAACCCGCAGTCATTTTACAACACTTGAGTCTTAATTTCACTCTTACAGAGTGGATTTAACTGCCAAATCAACCCTATAAATGTTACACTGAAAAAAATCAACACTGATAAATATGCTGTTTACTCTCTAGTTAGGTTTCCATCTAATTGGGGACACGTTTTTAAGCAAATATTCAAAAATCTGCATTAAAAAATAAAAAAAATTCCCACCAAAGATGTCTTTCCATCAAATTGACTTGTTGCAGGTAAAAGGCTTGATGACGTACTGTAGGACAAATAAAAATGAATTCCCATGTACCGAATAAAAAAATACATTGCATTTTCAACTCTACGGTTTTGTCATAAAGAAAATGGCATTATATAGTGAATGTGCCCACTCTGTTATTGGCACGTGTGCTCTAGCCAACAGCTCGTACATACAGTACGGCCTACATGATGATATTATTATGGACAAAAGAGCTAGATCATTATTATTAGATTATTTTTATTTGTCAAACGGCAGCCAATAATTGATCATCATGTCACCAGATTAAGACCCTCGATATTTATTGGAAAGGAGCATCAAGCTCGCCACCTTGCACTTTCACCACCCTGTGAAGATCATCGTAACTTATTTAATATGCTGCCTAATAAACTGCATGCTTTCCTGAGTCATAGTGGGAGGACCACACAGTCGTAGTGGGAGGACCACATCTTTAGGGAGGGAGAGAAACTGCACTACGCCAGTGCCTAATCCCTATGCCGTGCACTACTTTTGACCAGGGCACTGGTCAAAAGTAGTGCACTATGGGAAATAGGGTGCCATTTGGGAAGCAGACAATGTCTATTTAATCTCAACTCAACTCGTTTGTCTTAAATGAGAAGCTTTAGAAGCTACTATTATGAATCAATCAGTTATGCTGCTGAGCCAATCATTGGCTGCTAATTGACTTCCTGATCTACCCTGACCCACCTGTTAGCAACTGAATGAGTCAATAACCAATCAGGTGGTGAGAAATGGAAGGGGAGGATGACAACTTAGCTGTCAATCAAAATAAGTATTTCGCCCTCAGTGGGGGCGGGGCTTGTTGTTTACTTATTCAATAACTACAGCCTTGTGATTTGTGTGTGTGTGTGTGTGCTCGCGTGTGTGTGCACTGTAGTGCAGTACAGCCAGTCATTCAAATGCTGTATTGCTATATGTATTGTGTGCTGTGTTTTTTTGGTTGTAGAACGTTATAATGTTCAGATAATAAAAGCTCAATGAATAAAAAACGAAGTAGGAAGGGAAACAGTGAGTCAGACAAATTGAAACATTGGGTAAAGCTCAGACAAATTGAAACATTGGGTAAAGCTCAGACAAATTGAAACATACATTGGGTAAAGCTCAGACAAATTGAAACATTGGGTAAAGCTCAGACAATTTGAAACATTGGGTAAAGCTCAGACAAATTGAAACATTGGGTAAAGCTGAGACAAATTGAAACATTGGGTAAAGCTCAGACAAATTGAAACATTGGGTAAAGCTCAGACAAATTGAAACATTGGGTAAAGCTCAGACAAATTGAAACATTGGGTAAAGCTCAGACAATTTGAAACATTGGGTAAAGCTCAGACAAATTGAAACATTGGGTAAAGCTGAGACAAATTGAAACATTGGGTAAAGCTCAGACAAATTGAAACATTGGGTAAAGCTCAGACAAATTGAAACATACATTGGGTAAAGCTCAGACAAATTGAAACATTGGGTAAAGCTCAGACAAATTGAAACATACATTGGGTAAAGCTCAGACAAATTGAAACATTGGGTAAAGCTCAGACAAATTGAAAAACATTGGGTAAAGCTCAGACAAATTGAAACATTGGGTAAAGCTCAGACAAATTGAAACATACATTGGGTAAAGCTCAGACAAATTGCACTGTTAATACGGCTCCATAGTAGATGTGTTTTCCCATGACATTCTGTAACAATCTTTCCTCTAATTCAATTAGCTTGATTTAATATTACTTCGAACACCTACAATTTTTCATTGTCTGCTCTGCAATAATATCTCCAGACAAAGAGAGATGAGGGAAAGATGAGACTGGGATCACAGAATATCCACTACGGTGTGTGTGTTGTGTGTGTGATTGTTGTGGTGTTTGAGTGCGCCTGCACGTGCGTGTGTGTGTGTGTGTGTGTGTGTGTTTCATCTGTGTGTATAAGATCACAATGGCACTCAAAAGCAAAACATAGTGAGCCCTGTCACAACAGACAGGCATCTCTCCTCCAATGTGAAGTGTTTAGATTCTCTGTCAAACCTTTCAGCAAATGAATGCCTAGCTCCTATTGCACCATGGTAATTTGTTATCTAAAGGAGTGTTTAAATAAGATATTTATGTAACATTAATCTTTCGACCAACACGAAAACACTCAGCTGTTTCGGAGAAAATTACTCTAAAGTGTCTCTCTTGGATTCGTGAAGTGGTTCTTTTCAGTCACAGCTGAGAAGCATCAACCCCACACACATAAACATGCACATAAACACAAGCACACACACACATGCATGACTTGGCTGGGTTGTTTAGCCATTGAAACATAACGATTCTAATAAAAAAAGAGGATGTGTGTGTGTGTGTCTGTGTGTCTGTGTGTGCGCATGGACACAAACTCATGGATCTGATCTAGCTTTAAAATTCTCACAGAGGCGTGAAATGAATCGCCAGATAACCAACTGGTTGTTAAACACAGTACATCACCCTCAATGTATAATCATAATCACAGCTATTATTCTCTGCTGGGGTAAATGGCTAATTACTAGATTACATATGAATGGGAAACATGTGGATGTCTGATTACACTTCTTCTTGCTCCTCCATTTCAGATGACTTATTGTGTTACTTAGTTATATGATTTAGAGGCATGTTTTGGATAATTATGAAAAGAGAGAGAACTTAAACTCTCTGCACATGTGACAGTAATAATATCAGTGACAATGTAAAATGTTTAGTTTAGGGTTTCATACTAGTACAATGGCCATCTGCTTGCATCCTCTCTCAGGCATGAATCCCAAGCCTGAAGCGTCTCTTCAAGCAAGATTGTATTGTCATCATTTATACAAGAGCACGATGAACTCCTACATGGGAACTCCTACATAACCCCTACCCTAGGCCTAAACCTAACCCTAACCCTAACCTACAGGCAACATTTTAGAACATAGTTTTGTTCCTTTGAACTTAATTCCTGGGCAGTGTTTGTGTGGTGAATGCAGTCATAATAACGCCCACACATTGTATTGAATGGAATACTCTGCCGTTCCTGCCTGGACAGGAAATGAACACAGAAGAGCGTCTGTTCTCCAGAGCAGGGTCGTAATTATGGGCCTGCTCCAAGTCCACCCCTCCAATCCCAACTCATAATGGTATCCCTAATGAAAGGAAAATACCAGAGACACTTCAGCAAAAATGTTTCTCCATTTTATTGTCTCGGCCCTCACTTCCTTCTATAAATCAAAGTCTTGTGTCTTCGGATGGTGTCTTAAAAAAATATATAAAACATTTGATCAATTACGATCTTGTCTCATCGCTGCAACACCCACCCGCTTAACCCGGAAGCCAGCTGCACCAATGTGTCGGAGGAAACACTGTTCAACTGACAACCAAAGTCAGCCTGCAGGTGCCCAGCCCACCACAAGGAGCCACTAGAGCACAATGAGCCAAGTAAAGCCCCCCCTCCCGCCAAACCATCCCCTAACAACACTGGGCCAATTATGTGCCAACCTATAGGACACGGCTGGTTGTGACACAGCCTGGGATCGAACCTGCGATGCAGTGCCTTAGACCCCTGCGTTACTCGGGAGGCCTTCGGATGGTGTCTTTTAAAGCATCTGTGGACCGTTAAATACCCATCACCTATCTCTCCACATACAGCGGCCCACAAACGCTGCGTTCGCATACCAGTCCAGAATATAAGTTTTAGAGCTGGACTACAACAACAAGTTGCTTGTGATATTTAGTATGGATATCTAAGAAGTGTACTGCTTTCCACTTCGGAATGTGCGAGTAAATTGAATATGTTCCAAGCAGTTTGCTTTGGATTACTCCCTCCAATTAACAGCTGGCATTCCATGTTTCCTCCTTTTTCTAAATGACCGGCAGCATCTGCCTGTAAGGCAGCACAATATCTGCTCTTAAAGAGGCTGAGAGATATGACTGGCGCTATGGGCCTATCTAGTCTATCAGCCACTGGACTGGCACTGAGCTTTGTGAGAAGATAGAGGAAGGAAAGTTTCACTTTGGCACAGCAAGCAGGCTTTGTCTCTTGAGATTATCCCTAAGTATATTACATTTCTCTTTCTGATTTAAAAAAGCAACATGAACAGAACACTCACTAATGGTAATCAATTGAATGAAGTGGGTCTTAGAGAAAGAGAGGAAATGTTTAGTATCTACTGTGGTGCTGACAGAAGAGAGAGAGGCCCAATGCCAGGCCAGGCTGCCCAGGGATGGGTGACCGGGGGCTGGGTATGGACTGGAGAGCCTTGGCCTGGCTGACGGGACATCCAATATGAAGCTTCCATCCATGGGGATGTTGATGAATCATGCCCAGGGATGGGGCACTGAGGGCTGGGTATGGACTGGAGAGCCTTGGCCTGGCTGACAGGACATCCAATATGAAGCTTCCATCCATGGGGACGTTGATGAATCATGCCCAGGGATGGGGCACTGAGGGCTGGGTATGGACTGGAGAGCCTTGGCCTGGCTGCCCAGGGATGGGGCACTGAGGGCTGGGTATGGACTGGAGAGCCTTGGCCTGGCTGACGGGACATCCAATATTTACATTTACATTTAAGTCATTTAGCAGACGCTCTTATCCAGAGCGACTTACAAATTGGTGCGTTCACCTTATGACATCCAGTGGAACAGCCACTTTACAATAGTGCATCTAAATCTTTTAAGGGGGGTGAGAAGGATTACTTTATCCTATCCTAGGTATTCCTTAAAGAGGTGGGGTTTCAGGTGTCTCCGGAAGGTGGTGATTGACTCCGCTGTCCTGGCGTCGTGAGGGAGTTTGTTCCACCATTGGGGGCCAGAGCAGCGAACAATATGAAGCTTCCATCCATGGGGATGTTGATGAATCATGCCCAGGGATGGGGCACTGAGGGCTGGGTATGGACTGGAGAGCCTTGGCCTGGCTGACGGGACATCCAATATGAAGCTTCCATCCATGGGGATGTTGATGAATCATGCCCAGGGATGGGGCACTGAGGGCTGGGGACTGAAAGGAAAATCCACCCAAAATATTTTGCTATTTGTTTCATACGTCCTGTGTTGAGATGGGCAAAATATTTTGGGACTGTCAGAAATCAAGTTTTCAAGATATGTAACTTTCAAAATACAGAAATCCCCCCTGTATGATGCATTTTGCATCAAATGACGCTGTGTTTTGCATCATTCAGTGATGATTTCTGTACGGGGATCATTTTCTTTAATAGCGGTCCAGGCCTTGCTGTCATGCCCAAATTTGTGATTAGAATGTAATGTTTGTCTAAGTGCAAGTTTGAAAAGTTGAGGTCACATTAAGAGCGAACACTCCTGTCCCCACTGTAAACCCTAAGGCATTTTAACTCAAATACTTCTCGTAAGTTGTACTCAAAGTCAGTGAAATGTCATTATGACTTCAAATGTTTATGTGGTACTGACTCAAAAACGAAATGAGAAGTCACACCAACAAGATTTTTAAAGATAAGATGACAAATTAACTTTTTTTCTCTCCTGCAGGTAGATTTAAAAAAAAAAGTTTTTAATATCTGTGTTTTTGCATGTACATTCAGTGATTGATGGATTAAATGTTATTCTACATAGAGATAAATATATTTTTTTCTAAACTATTCCAATCATTTAATTTTTACACCCGTTACTGAAATGGTTGTTCCAGTTTAAATGCCTTAGGTTAGCTTGTGGCCTAACGCCAGCCATACGCTGGCTAGATTCCAATAGGAATTACACATCACTTTGCAAGCCTGCATTGTGTGATTTTCTGTTAGATTTACAGGATTCTGGTAGTTGTTCAAGGTTTTCCAGAAATCCTGGTTGGAAGATTATTGGAAAGAAATGTGGGATAGTGTGTGGGATTTTGCAACCCTCCTTGCAGGCCTGATGTGTTGCCTGTAAACTATGAATTTCAGGCCACCGTATAAGGCCTTGATACATGTAATTGTTCAATAATACTGATAGAATTAGCCTAAGAACTCACTTGGTGAAGGCCACAGGACTGAAAAGGAACTAATTCAACAACCATGTCTCTGTCACAAACAAATACAGTCATAGGTGGTAACTACAATTCAATGAAAAAGGCAAGGCAACACTGGGGAATTATTGTAGGAGTGGCTTAGTGGGGGCGTTAAATTTAAGTATACCTTACTCCAAAAACTGCATTTGTTTTACTCATATGAACGTAGTTCTGCACAGTTCAGCTATTTGAGTTTCTTAACACTTTTTCTATTGGGGGTAATTGGTTATTCCTCAAAATGTTTGAGTAGCCAGAACTTTTCTTCACAGTGCATAGACAGTTAAGTGAAGATGTGACTCCCAATGTATTTAACAGATCCCTAATTCAATTAACATCTCAGGATGGTATTTCTTAGAAACCAAAAGCATCAGAGGAACAATTAGTCTTCTTTTGAGCAGGAGATGAAATGATAGCTGACCATGTTTCTCTGTACATTTTTGTTTTACATTGCAGATGTTTTAGTTTAGGGCCCTAGACAGGACAGCCTTGTTGCCCTGGGCCAAGAAGATGACTCTGAACAGCTAATATGATCAGAGAGCAACAGTAAAGTCGTTAGCTGGTGGTGTCTGAATGTCACGACAAAGCAACGCTTTCAAACCAGCCTGACAACCCATCAGGATGCTTTTGTGTAAGAAAGGTGGGCAGAAATTAAGGACAGGGTTTGAAGAACCAATGTGACATTTACTAGCTATTAATGTCACCCATTATTACTGACTGTATGCTGTAGGTCTATATACAGTACCAGTCAAAAGTTTGGACACACCTACTCATTCCAGGGTTTTTCTTAATTTTTTCAATTTTCTACATTGTAGAGTAATAGTGAAGAGGTCAAAACTATGAAATAACAGATATAAAATCATGTAGTAACCAAAAAAAGTGTTAAACAAATCATAATATAATATATATGAGATTCTTAAAAGTAGCCACCCTTTGCCTTGCTGACATCTTTGCACACTCTTGGCATTCTCTCAACCAGCTTCATGAGGTAGTCACCTGGAAGGCATTTCAATTAACAGGTGTGCCTTGTTAAAAGTTCCTTTGTGGAATTTCTTCCTTCTTAATGCTTTTGAGCCAATCAGTTGTGTTGTGACAAGGTAGGGTTGGTATACAGAAGATAGCCCTATTTGGTAAAAGACCAAGTCCATATTATGGCAAGAACAGCTCAAATAAGCGAAGAGAAACAGCAGTCCATCATTACTTTAAGTCATGAAAGTCAGTCAATGAAGAACATTTCTGTCACACCCTGACCATAGTTTGCTTTGTATGTTTTGGTTGGTCAGGGTGTGAGCTGAGTGGGCATTCTATGTTACATGTCTAGTTTGTCTAGTTCTATGTTTGGCCTGATATGGTTCTCAATCAGAGGCAGGTGTTCGTCATTGTCTCTGATTGGGAACCATATTTAGGTAGCCTGTTTGGTGTTGGGTTTTGTGGGTGATTGTCCTTGTTACTGTCTCTGTGTTACTTTGCACCAGTATTAGGCTGTTTCGGTTTTCGTGTTACGTTTATTGTTTTTGATTCGTGTTTACTTTGTTTCATTAAACATGGATCGCAATAGCCACGCCGCATTTTGGTCTGACTCTCTTTCACCTAAGGAAAACCGTGACAGAATCACCCACCACAACAGGACCAAGCGGCGTGGTAACGGGCAACAGCGGCGCAAAGAGGAATGGACATGGGACGATGTATTGGACGGCAAGGGTTGCTACACATGGGAGGAGATCCTGGCGGGAAAGGATCGCCTTCCATGGGAACAGGTGGAGGCAGCTAGAAGAGCAGAGGCAGCTGGAGAGAGGAGCCGGCGATATGAGGGAACACGTCTGGCAAGGAAGCCCGAGAGTCAGCCCCAAAAATGTATTGGGAGGGGGCTCACAGGTAGTGTGGTGAAGTCAGGTAGGAGACCTGCGCCAACTTCCTGTGCTTACTGGGGGGCTGGAGAGACCGGGCAGGCACCGTGTTATGCTGTGAAGCGCACGGTGTCCCCAGTGCGGGTGCATAGCCCGGTGCGGTACATTCCAGCTCCGCGTATCGGCCGGGCTAGAGTGGGCACGAGCCAAGTGCCATGAAGCCGGCTCTACGCATCTGGTCTCCAGTGCGTCTCCTTGGGCCGGCTTGCATGGCACCAGCCTTGCGCACGGTATCCTCGGTTCGCCTGCATAGCCCAGTGCGGGCTATTCCACCTCGCCGCACTGGCAGGGCGACCGGGACCATTCAACCGGATAAGGTTGGGCAGGCTCGGTGCTCAAGAGCTCCAGTGCGCCTGCACGGTCCGGTCTATCCGTCACCACCTGCACGCACCAGCCCTCCGGTGGCAGCCCCCCGCACCAGGCTGTCTCTCCGGCTCATCCTTACAGAGGCTCCCGCCTCTACAGCTCTGCCAGAGCCTTCCTCCTCTCCAGCTCTGCCAGAGCCTTCCTCCTCTCCAGCTCTGCCAGAGCCTTCCTCTCCAGCGCAGCCGGAGTCTCCCGCCTGTTCGACGCTACCAGAGCTCCCGCCCCTCAGTCCAGAGGCGCCAGAGCTACTCAGTCCAGCGCTGCCAGAGCCTTCCTCTCCAGCGTTGCCGGAGCTTCCCGTCTGCCCAGCGGCATCTGAGCTTCCCGTCTGCCCAGCGCCATCTGAGCTTCCCGCCTGTCCGGCGCTGCTGCCGGAGTCTCCCGCCTGTCCGGCGCTGCTGCCGGAGTCTCCCGCCTGTCCGGCGCTGCTGCCGGAGCCTCCCGCCTGTCCGGCGCTGCTGCCGGAGACTCCCGCCTGTCCGGCGCTGCTGCCGGAGACTCCCGCCTGTCCGGCGCTGCTGCCGGAGACTCCCGCCTGTCCGGCGCTGCTGCCGGAGCCTCCCGCCTGTCCGGCGCTGCTGCCGGAGCCTCCCGCCTGTCCGGCGCTGCTGCCGGAGCCTCCCGCCTGTCCGGCGCTGCTGCCGGAGTCTCCCGCCTGTCCGGCGCCAGAGCCCCTCAGCCCAGAGGCGCCAGAGCCCCTCAGCCCAGAGGCGCCCGAGCTTCCGCCCCTCTGTCCCGAGCAGCTGCCCCTCTGTCCCGAGCAGCTGCCCCTCAGTCCAGTGTCATTTAATAGGGTCGCCGTGGCTAGGAGGCCACGGAAGCGGACAAGGTGGGGGACTAAGACTACGGTGAAGTGGGGGCCACGTCCAGCACCAGAGCCGCCACCGCGGACAGATGCCCACCCAGACCCTCCCCAATAGGTTCAGGTTTTGCGTCCGGAGTCCGCACCTTGGGGGGGGGGGGGGGGTGGTACTGTCACACCCTGACCATAGTTTGCTTTGTATGTTTTGGTTGGTCAGGGTGTGAACTGAGTGGGCATTCTATGTTTGGCCTGATATGGTTCTCAATCAGAGGCAGGTGTTCGTCATTGTCTCTGATTGGGAACCATATTTAGGTAGCCTGTTTGGTGTTGGGTTTTGTGGGTGATTGTCCTTGTTACTGTCTCTGTGTTACTTTGCACCAGTATTAGGCTGTTTCGGTTTTCGTGTTACGTTTATTGTTTTTGATTCGTGTTTACTTTGTTTCATTAAACATGGGTCGCAATAGCCACGCCGCATTTTGGTCTGACTCTCTTTCACCTAAGGAAAACCGTGACCATTTCAAGAACTTTGAAAGTTTCTTCAAGTGCAGTTGCAAAAACCATCAAGTGCTATGATGAAACTGGCTCTCATGAGAACCGCCACAGGAAAGGAAGACCCAGAGTTACCTCTGCTGCAGAGGATACGTTCATTAGAGAGTTAACTGGCTCTCATGAGAACCGCCACAGGAAAGGAAGACCCAGAGTTACCTCTGCTGCAGAGGATACGTTCATTAGAGAGTTAACTGGCTCTCATGAGAACCGCCACAGGAAAGGAAGACCCAGAGTTACCTCTGCTGCAGAGGATACGTTCATTAGAGTTACCAGCCTCAGAAATCACAGACCAAACAAATGCTTACATTGTTCAAGTGAAAAGACACATCTCAACATCAACTGTTCAGAGGAGACCTTTTGGTTACTACAGGCCTTCATGGTCGAATTGCTGCATAGAAACCACTACTAAAGGACACTGATAAGAAAAATATACTTGCTTGGGCCAGGAAACACGAGTATGGACATTAGACCGGTGGAAATCTGTCTTTTGGTCTGATGAGTTCAAATTGGAATTTTTGGTTCCAAACGCCATGTCTTTGTGAGACGCAGAGTATGTGAACAGATGATCTCGGCATGTGTTGTTCCCACCGTGAAGCATGGAGGAGGAGGTGTGATGGTTTTGGGGTGCTTTGCTGGTGACACTGTCAGTGATTTATTTAGAATTCAAGGCACACTTAACCAGCATGGCTACCACAGCATTCTGCAGCGATACGCCATCCAATCTGTTTTGCGCTTGTGGGTCTATCATTTATTTTTCAACAGGACAATGACCCAACACACCTCCAGGCTGTGTGAGGGCTATTTGACCAAGAAGGAGAGTAAAGGAGTGCTACATCAGATGACCTGGCCTCCACAATCACCCAATTGATATGGTTTGGGATGAGTTGGACCGCAGAGTGAAGGAAAAGCAGCCAACAAGTGCTCAGCATATGTGAGAACTCCAACTGAAGACTGTTGGAATTGCATTCCTCTGGTTGAGAGAATGCCAAGAGTGTGCAAAGCTATCATCAAGGCAAAGAGTGGCTACTTTGAAGAATCAAAAATAGATACAGATAGCAGATACCCTGCTTATCACTTGACATCAACCCAGAGAGAAGGAAAAGCAACCAACAAGTGCTCAGCATATTTGGGAACTCCTTCAAGGCTGTTGGAAAAGCATTCCAGGTGAAGCTGGTTGAGAGAATGCCAAGAGTGTGCAAAGCTGTCATCAAGGCAAAGTGTGGCTACTTTGAAGAAAATATATTTTGATTTGTTTAAAGCATTTTTGGTTACTACATGATTCCGTATGTGTTATTTCATAGATTTGATGTCTTCGCTATTATTCTAATAGTAAAAATATAGAAAACACTTGAATGAGTAGGTGTGTCCAAACCTTTGACTGGTACTGCACATACAGTAGATCAAGTAAAGTAAAGGACCAAGAATAGAACCCTGATGAACTCCACAAAGTAAATTCATCAATAAATTCACTATTAACAATCATTAATTGTAATGCTCATGGACCCTCAACACTCAGTACCATAGGTATGGCGATCTAGCCTGGTGCCAGATCTGTTAACCTTCATGACATTATGTGGATGCAAGACAGAACAAACATAGGACCAGGCTAATGAAGATCATACCTCAGCAATGTTTTTTATTATTTACATTCATTTTCTCTTCTTTCCGGACAGCTGCAAATTAAAATGTCTTCTGAGCTCGTATAATCAGCCCATTACTACGATGGCTGTCCTAACAGGGTCAAAGTTACATTTCATAGAAAGAGAGAGATTCATCTGTATATAACATATGATTATTGTTCTATCAATGTTCCCACTTATCGTCCATACATCTAACCAATTTCCCCTCTTATCAAACAATTATGTTCCTCTACAGGCATGACTCTAGTCATAATGCAGCCCCACAGTCTCTCTTGTCCTAATAACTAGAGGCATGACTTTATCTTTCATCAGAGACGCCAAACAGGCCTCTAAACACACAGCTCTTTCAGTGGCCATTGTCCAGCTGAGGCTAGGGCTGGTGTTGAGACTGGGGCTGGGGTTGTGGTTGGGGCTGGGGCTATGGCTGGGGCTGATGGTGGGGCTGAGACAGGGGCTGAAGTTAGGGCTGGGGCTAGGGGCTGGGGGTGATCTGTTTGCGCAAGAGGTGGTGCCCTCTCTGACCTCCAGTGCTGGAGGGTCTGTGCTCTGAGTCTACCCCAGCCAGTGGTCACTTCCCTGGGTCTTGAGAGAGCCCTTAAGGTTATCATTTTCTAGTTACAAACCAACCTGCAAACAATGAGGGCTGTGTGGCACCCTAATGCACCATTACTACTTACCCTGCTACATCTGGATCAAAGCAAGCCTGGATGCCTCTCCCTCTCCCTCTCCCTGTCCCTCTCCCTCTCTCACTCTCTCCCTCTCTCTCTCCCTCTCTCTCCCTCTCCCTCTCTCTCCTACAAACAGTTGATGTAGCATGATGAGTGTTTTATAAAAACAGAGAAATAGAGAGGAGAAAGAGAGAGCTTTGTTTAGCTGGTCGTAGTGAGTTGCAGGAAGCCTTAATGCCATCACATGAAGGCAGGGGGGAATAATCATGGGTATTTGTTTGCGCAGGAGAAGCACCGATTGCCTTTTAATGGCCCAGGCCTGTGCGGTGCTTACCGGTGCCTGGTGAAAAGTTAATTTTTTATCACCCTTCGGAAAATGTTTGCTCATCCCTCATGTCTCTCCTCCTTCCTTTCTTTTTCTCTTCTATTGTGCGAGGAGATATGAGAGGATGTGGCAGGGATGGCTGTCTGTTTTAGAAATCTTTTAGATTGGACCATGACTGAGAAGATGAGATAGATCATATGGCTTCATCACATGTAGATACACATATTCTGCAAAGCAATCGTAAATGTGTTTTATTTAACATCAATTTTTAAAAAGTACAAGAAATTGAAATGCTTACTTAATTAAAGGCAATAGTTTATCCACTGGTAGACAAGTTTTGCCTGACACTCTCAGAGGCAATGTCAAAGGTTATATCACTAAAGTGGATTTTCAAGACAGCCGCCGGTGATACCCGGTCCTCACCAGTGCTTCAGGCCTTTCTCAGTATTGTAACTGTCAACAAAAGCTGCCTTGTACCACAGGATGCATTGTTACCACTGTTTCCACACATCTGGAGGGGAGGGATGAGTCAGGGAGGGGGTCGAACGGGGGGTCGGATTGGACGAAGGGGGTAGGACAAGGAGATGGCCCTCTAGCGGTGTCCTAATTCACGGCCCCAATTTAGGTGGAACAGATCCTTTTCACAATCCACTCCTTATCTTCAAGCACACACACACACACACACACACACACACACACACACACACACACACACACACACACACACACACACACACACACACACACACACACACACACAGCGGTTGTGCACCGATTACACACCCCAGCTCTGCTTTACTAATGCTTAATTACATTAATGTGCAATATCAGTCGTTAGTAGCCCGTTAATTATAAATGAAGATGTAATGGCACCGCCATTAATATTTAATTAAAGGGCAATAAAGTGTTATTTGGCAGCGCTACAAAACTAGACACTAATAAAGGAATGTTCTCAGCCTGTAATTAAGGGAGAGAAGAGAAGAGAGTTCTGTCCCTCTTAAATATCGACCGGACAGACCGATAGAGAGATGGGATAGATATAGAGGGCAGGACTGTGTGTGTGTGTGTTAGTGTGTGTGTTGCGTGCGTGCGTGCGTGCGTGTGTGCATTCATATCCTGGTCTGTTCTGGGCCTTTCTATGGCCAGACCTCATTAACAGAGAACGGCTGTAAAGCTGTGTAGAAGAAGTCACAGTTCTGCTTGGGTTAATGCGTTTTCTATTCATCTATTGCTTCTAATATGTCATGCGTGCCTTTCAAAGCTTCCGTCGGGAAGAACAACATTCTGATTACTGTAACATGGCCTACGACTAAAGGACGAAAACGATGGCGTAGCGCTGCAGACCCAGCTTGTCTGTACTGTGCAAGGCCTGGCTTCCTAGAAGCACCCGCAGCCACAGCCCATCCCACCAGTGCCATCCCACAGGCCATCGCCAGGAGACACCCATGTGGGGCCATTGAGATGGTAAAGACTGGCGTGCTTTACACACGTTGACCTTTTCCCCTCTCTGCAGCGAGTCACCAGTTAACAAAACAATAGCCCTATGTGACCCTGGTCTGTGGGCTGGTCCGACAGGGACGTGATTCAGCCGGGGTTGGTTCGGTCTAGATTGATTTCATGTGGAAAATCACATGATTTCATTTGCACATCTTAAAATAATTTGAGAAACATTTTTGTTTCACATGTGAAATTATGATGTTTGGGAGTAATTCACAAGAACATATTCTTATTTGTAAGGACGGCCTACCCCAGACGACACTGTGCGCCACCCTATTGGACTCCCAATCACAGTCAAATGTGATGTAGCCTGGATTTGAACTAGGCATTGCAGTGACAACTCACACACTGAAATATAGTGTCTTAGACCACTGCACCACTTGGGAGCGTCACTTGGGAGCCACTCTCACGTGAGGAGAATAACTACATTTTTTTCCGAATCACATTGAATTTGCAAATGTGAAGAAAAAAATTCACGTGAAAATCAAATGTGCACTTCCACATGTGAAAAACATTCACATGTTAAAATCTAACTCACATCTGGAATTGCATTTTCAAATGTGAAAAACATTCAAATGTTTTCGCATGTAGTTCCATGTTATCACATGTTGCTTTGACATGTTGTCACATGTTATCACATTAACTTCACATAAATAAGAAGTGATTGTGGTTTTACCGCAAGGGTTGATTTAAACTCATAGAAATATTGTACGTTTCAGTCGTTAGGGGTTAGTTGTCAGGCTCCACAACTATACACCCAATAAGTCAGAAAGAAATGATTACTGTACTGAAAACAAAATATGCTTCACAGAGAATACTGTGTGTATGCAGCATACAGGAAGAGTGTTGATCTTTAGGAAGGGTCTGTGAGTGACACAGGAGTATGTCTGTGTCCGTGGTAACTCCAGTTAATGACCTGGTCAGGGTGAGGGGAGGCGGACGTGATCCGTGTCTCCTCTGCATTGATGTACAGCGCCAGGGAAGTACAGTGACCGACAGAGATGTGTTGATGAATGAAGGAGCTGACTATTTAACCTTAATAAAACTCCTTGAAAGCATCTGTAACATTCATCATCATGGGGATGTGTGTATGATATTTTCCTTTGGAAGTAAAGGTAAATGTGCTTGGTACAGTAGCTGTCTCCATATTTCCAAGTACTGTATCTGTATATGTATTTGACCTCTCCCTTTCCCCACTTAGAAAAAAGACATGGTTGAGAATGAATTTAAAACACAATACAGATGTTGGACCTTAATTTGACCCCTTTTGTCGCAGGGAGAAAATGATCTTGCTGCAGGAGGATTTGAATAGCTGAATAAATATTTGGAATCTCCGCCCGGGGGCAGCTGGAAGTGGTGGATTATAATACATTGACATATTTGTAGGGGGTAGATGCATTTTTCTTTAGGGAAAATCTTTTTTTGTTGTTGGATCAATTGTTTTATTGTATGTCGAAAGCAAGCAATAGCAGAATACATTATCGATGTCCTCAGTGCCTGTGTGGTCCAGTGGTTATAGCCACTGATCCTTGCACACATATTGTGTTTCAGGAAACTAGGCGTATGTCGCGCGTCACTACTTTACGGGAGCGGCATTCGAACGTTTAAATAATTTTTTTAATCAAAATGTGTTTTGGGGCAGAAACGCCTTCTGGAACATGTGAACTTTCGTGTCCTTTAATAACAAACTTGTATGCCATCTGTAAATACAAATAAAATTGTTAAATTGCGAGTCCAGGTTGGTTTAGCGACAGAAAAAAAACAGGAACCTTCCCACTAGCCATGACTGGCTGGGATAATGGATGGGCTGGACATGCCGAGAGATGAGTTCGGATTGGACTGCCATATAGCACGCTTCTGACTAAAACATTAGCTGCTAAGTATGTGTAGGTAATCCTTTCTAAAGCAGCTTTTTTGAAAGATAACACAAAGAAGTGCACAAGTGTTGATAAGGCTCTCCACATTCTGGAGGACCAAGTTTTTAAATCAGTGGAATGCCCGGTGGAAGTAGAGAATGCTAGCTAAGGAGATTGAGAAAATGTAGGCGTTTGATTGAAAATGCAGAGGGAGTCGAAAAGAGAACACAGAAGGCTGCTGTATAAAACACTTGTCTGAATTACATCTTCAAACTAAGGGCAACAATGGCATTCGTGACAGAGAGGGAGAAGCATTCATCCATGTCTATGGGTAGAGTCTAGCTAGCACCATTTTCAGATATGATATGATTCTAATTTTATCAGAAAGTAGTTTTAATTGCAAGTTAAAGTGTACTGTTAGCTAGCTAGCTGACGTTAGCTGGTTGGCTGGCCGGCTCATTAGCTAACGTTAAGTGTATGATCTGTGTAGTAATGTTATTCGTATCTCAGAGCCATTTGCATTGTTAGTTATAGCCTAATGTTAGCTAGCTAGCTAACATTGACCCTAGCTAGTTGGTTAGCTTTAGCGACCTGTAGATTGCTGCGGGCTAGTGATGTTATGAGAGGGGGTTATGGTTAATTGTTTATCTAGCGAGCTAAATGTCTAATTAAAAGACACCACTATGCAAGTAACCATTTCACTGTACCGTTTACACCTTCTAACAAGCTAGAAATGAATCTAAAACATTGTTTGGAAAGTTGCTTTTAGTGGCCTGGTTTGCTGGATTGACATATGCTATATTCATTTGTAAACGGATGGGTTTATTGGTGTTAAACTGCACCGGTTATGCTATTTTGTAGCCCCAGTTGCCATAACAGGCAGTGATGCTTTCGATGGTGCAGCTGTATAACCTTTTGAGGATCTGCTTGGACCATGTTAGTTTGCTCTCAATCTGCTCTACTACAGCTCCGTTGATGAGAATGGGGGCGTGCTCGGTCCTCCTTTTCTACAATCATCTCCTTAGTCTTGATCACGTTGAGAGAGAGGTTGTTGTCTTGACACCACACAGCCAGGTCTTTGAACTCCTCCCTATATGCTGTCTCGTCGTTGTTTGTGATCAGGCCTACCACTGTTGTGTCACCGTTAAACTTAATTATGGTGCTGGAGTCATGCAGTCATGAGTGTGCAGGGTGTACAGGAGGGGACTGAGCACGCACCCCTGAGGGGCCCCTGTGTTAAGGATCAGAGTGGTGGATGTGTTGTTACCTACCCGACCACCTGGGGGAGGCCCGTCAGGAAGTCCAGGATCCAGTTGCAGAGTGAGGTGTTTAGTCCCAGAGTCCTTAACTTAGTGATGAACTTGGAGGGGACTATGGTGTTGAACACTGAGCTGTAGTCAATGAATAGCATTCTCATATAGGTGTTCCTTTTGTCCCTTTAAGAGTATGCTTCTAAACTCAGCTCGTTACCTGTATAAAAGACATCAGTTTATAACATTTTTGACATGAGTTTTTCTGGATTTTTTTGTTGTTATTCTGTCTCTCACTGTTCAAATAAACCTACCATTAAAATTATAGACGGATAATTTTTTCGTCAGTGGGCAAACGTACAAAATCAGCAGGGGATCAAATACTTTTTCCCCCTCACTGTACCAGTCCCTCCAAGATTTAGCGAAAAAAAAATGTGATTTCTGTGGCCAAAAATGCTTGATTTTGCGGCAGCTTTTCTGAAATTCTGCGATACATTTTGCAGTGTTTTTTTTCACGTTAATTTCATATAAAGGAATAAAAGTCATATGTGCTCAGTTTTAGCACTTCAGTCATGGTGATCTGCCGCTGCTGTGGGAACTGTTCTGACATTCTCATATGCTTTTCTGATTCAAAGTGACTGTTGATTGTTGACTTTCTCTAGTTTCCAAAAACATTTGGACATTTCTTGGCACGGTCATTAGCTGTTTTTTTGGTTGGCAAATGAGATTGATTTCTGTTTATTTTATTGCCTGTCAGCCATCAACAATCACCCATCATCTTCGCACATGAATACGCTGGCAGGCCAGGGGGAAAAAACTTTGTTGACGTGTGGTTGGATTGGGCCATTTTCCATGGTAACAGTGCAGTAATTGGTGAAAATTATGAACCCACTTTTGATTGGACCCTTTTATGCTCTAAAAGTGCGGGATTTTGTCAAAATTGCGAGCTCTCGTATAATATGCTCTGTTTGGTTGATTTTGCATAGAATTTTGCGATCGCAGAATCACTGAATCCCGGAGGGACTGATATATGTGCTTTTATCTCGTCCAATTTCTTTTCCAGCGATTGTGCGTTGGCCAGTAGTACGGATGGCAAGGGCAGATTAGCCACTCCTTGGTGGATCCTCACAAGGCGGTCATAAATAAACGAGTGTTAGGGCTATGGTTTGGGGAAAGCTTCAAACAACATAATAAAATGGACGTGTATCATCAGTATTCATAGTATTTTTAGTGCTTGCTAGAGCATTGTGAACTGCTGTAGCGCAGTAGTCTAATCAGAGCGCTTCGAGCCTCATGAGGTCGCGCCCAATGCTGGGCGATATAGTGACCTGCCTGAGTTTATATTAGGCCCACATGTTTATTGCATTTATTTCAATGTTCTCAAGAAGTAAAACGAATAGTTTAATTTTTTACACATCAAAGAACAGTCTCATCTCAAGGAAATCGTCTTTCGATAGGCTCAAATGCATAAACATCTTGACAACTTCATGAAGTGAAATATTTATGCCACACGATACAGGCTTCCCATCCACACTAAAGACCAGAACTATATTGATAAATTACACATACTCAACTGATGGCCCAAATCAGCTCATTAGCACAGCCAGTTAAATCATCGGTTTTCATCACGTGACAATGGATAGGCTAATGGGTAACCTACAGAACGTAGCCTATCGGAATATAATCAAATAACAAGGGGCACTAGATTTTCACCTGCTGATGTCTCATTAAACCATCAATACACGCTAAACCTATCCGCACAGCTGACCTTAATTGCAACCATTATTGGTCACCTCATTACCGCTCGCTAAAAGATGATAAAGGTGTTACCATTAGGCCTGCTTGAAACCAAAGTATTTCAAGATACAGTATGTTTGCCCTCTGGTTGTGTCATACCCTGACCTTAGTATTCTTTGTTTTCTTTATTATTTTGATGAGGTTAGTGTGTGACATGGGTGATGTATGTGTTTTTGTACCTGTCTAGGGGTTTTGTATGTCTATGGGTGTCTACTGGTCTAGGTGTTATGTATGTCTATGGTTGCCTAGATTGGTTCTCAATTAGAGGCAGCTGTTTATCGTTGTCTCTGATTGGGAACCATATTTAGGCAGCCATATTCCTGGGGTATTTCGTGGGTTATTGTCTGTGTTAGTTACCGGTGTATGCACTTATCATACAGTCGTTTTGTAAGTTTAAGTGTTCGTTTCATTAAATAGGAAGATGTATTCATCTCACGCTGCGCCTTGGTCTCCTCCATACAACAAACGTGACAGAATAACCCACTGTAAAAGGACCAAGCAGCGTGATAAGGAGGAACAGCGCTTTATGGAAGAATGGACCCGGGAGAAGGATGAGTGCGAAACAACCTGGGAGGAGATAGAGAGGTGGTCGATCGATCCAGAGAGAGTGCCAGTGCCCGCCTGGGGTTCTGTGGAACAGTACGAGGCGGGATACAGGAGAATGGAGGAACGGCGACGATATAAGGGTACACTGCTAGCACGGAAGCCCGAGAGGCAGCCCCAATTTTTTTGGGGAGGAGGCACACGAGGAGATTGGCTAAGTTGGGTAGGAGACCTGAGCCAACTCCTTGTGCTTACCGTGGGGAGCGTGTAACTGGGTTGTGTCAGCTCTACACTCCAGACCTCCAGTACACCTCCACAGCCCAGTACGCCCTGTTCGTCCTCCCAACACTCGCCATGAGGTGCGTGTCCCCAGCTCGGTACCACCAGTACCGGCACCACGCACCAGGCCTACAATGCGCCTCGCCAGACCAGAGCGTCCGGCAACAGTACCCAGTCCAGAGCGTCCGGCGACAGTACCCAGTCCAGAGCGTCAGGCGACAGTACCCAGTCCAGAGCGTCCGGCTACAGTACCCAGTCCGGAGCGTCCGGCGACAGTACCCAGTCCGGAGCGTCCGGCGACAGTACCCAGTCCGGAGCGTCCGGCGACAGTACCCAGTCCGGAGCGTCCGGCGACAGTACCCAGTCCGGAGCGTCCGGCGACAGTACCCAGTCCGGAGCGTCCGGCGACAGTACCCAGTCCGGAGCGTCCGGCGACAGTACCCAGTCCGGAGCGTCCGGCGACAGTACCCAGTCCGGAGCGTCCGGCGACAGTACCCAGTCCGAGCGTCCGGCTACAGTACCCAGTCCGGAGCGTCCGGCGATAGTCTACAGACCGGAACCTCCTACGATGGGCCGCAGTCCGGAACCTACCACGACGGGTCGCAGTCCGGATCTGCCAGAGTCTCCCTCCAGTCCGGATCTGCCAGAGTCTCCCTCCAGTCCAGAGGAGCCACTCACTCCAGACTCGTCCATCAGTCCAGTGGCGTCCTCTGGTCCGTGGTCGGCGGTGAGGGTTCCCGCTCCAGAGATATTAAGTAAGTGTGACGAGTCAGAAGTGGAGCGGGGTCCACATCCCGAGCCAGAACTGCCACCTCGGAGTTATGCCCACCCAGACCCTCCCAAATAGGCTTAGGTGTGCGGCCGTTAGTCCGCACCTTTGGGGGGGGGATACTGTCACGCCCTGACCTTAGTATTCTTTGTTTTCTTTATTTCTTTACAGGGGCTGAGTCACTGGCTTACTGGGGCTCTTTCATACCGTCCCTGTGGGGGGTGCGTCACTTGAGTGGGTTGAGTCAACCCCCTTGGGTTGTGCCGTGGCGGAGATCTTTCTGGGCTATACTCGGCCTTGTCTCAGGATGGCATGTTGGTGGTTGAAGATATCCCTCTAGTGTGGGGGCTGTGCTTTGGCAAAGTGGGTGGGGTTATATCCTTCCTATTTGGCCCTGTCTGGGGTAGTCCTCCGATGGGGCCACAGTGTCTCCTGACCCCTCCTGTCTCAGCCTCCAGTATTTATGCTGCAGTAGTTTATGTGTCGGGGGGCTAGGGTCAGTTTGTTATATCTGGAGTACTTCTCCTGTCATATTCGGTGTCCTGTGTGAATTTAAGTATGCTCTCTCTAATTCTCTCTTTCTCTCTTTCTCTCTCTCTCTCGGAGGACCTGAGCCCTAGGACCATGCCTCAGGACTACCTGACATGATGACTCCTTGCTGTCCCCAGTCCACCTGGCCGTGCTGCTGCTCCAGTTTCAACTGTTCTGCCTTATTATTATTGGGCCATGCTGGTCATTTATGAACATTTGAACATCTTGGCCATGTTCTGTTATAATCTCCACCCGGCACAGTCAGAAGAGGCCTGGCCACCCCACAAAGCCTGGTTCCTCTCTAGGTTTCTTCCTAGTTTTTGGCATTTCTAGGGAGTTTTTCCTAGCCACCGTGCTTCTACACCCGCATTGCTTGCTGTTTGGGGTTTTAGGCTGGGTTTCTGTACAGCACTTTGAGATATCAGCTGATGTACAAAGGGCTATATAAATACATTTGATTTGATTTTGTATACAGTAGCAATCCATGCCTCTGTATTGCTACTTAATCTATAGTACAGATTATAATGTTATATTTTCCCCTGAATTAGACTAGGTGGTAGAAGCCTAGGCTGGATGTGCTGCAACATAATCAGCTGATAAAGGACTATCTTGCAAATACATTTGCATAAGATTATCACTCATTTGCAGTTACCGCGAAGGATGAGCTACGTTACTGATGGGCTTCTCTTAATGCTAATATATACATCTCTGATATATATATCCTCCCTGACATAAATTACTAAATGTGACTTCTTAGCCTGTTCTTTCTCACCTGTTGTTTCTGTCTTTTATGACTAACATTGTGGAAAAAAGATTTCTGTAAGTCAAACTTCCCGTTTTTCAGTTAGCTTAGTGCAAAAAGTTTCAGGCCATCTCTTCTCTGAAAAGACAGACAGGCTTGGAGTTTGAGTTGTGGAGTAACTTACTATTCATTGTGTAATACTGTAACACGTTTAGATATGTCTAACTCATTCTCCACCCATTCTCCACCCTCCACCCATTCTCCACCCATTCTCCACTCATTCTCCATACCTCTATTCAAAATATCAGAGGCTCAGTTTATGGAGACCAGTAAAACATTGGGAGCACTGCAGTGTGCAAGGCCCAAGCTTTGGGCCAGGCACTGGGGTGACATCTGTACCCAGAAACGCTTATAATATTACTCGTGAAATATTGCACACTCCAGGAGATGGACTGGTGATATTGGGGTATTTATGATATCATTCTACTGGTTAAATATCATATTTTAGGAGTATTTTAAAGGACTGGAGGCATCTATAGCTCACTGAAATATTAGATATTACTCTTCAGGGCTGAACGAACAAGAACATGGTTCTCGTTGCAGTTCTGGGGGGCAGCCATTTTCCATCTATCATTTCTCTTAACCCCCTTTCTCCCATCTCTCAGGAAGGCAGACATAGAGGACGGTCTCGGAGGTGACGGTCAGGATGGTCAATCCTGTGGAACTGATGCTCCTGATTGGCTACTGATGGGCTGGAAAGCATAAAGAGGACTAGAAGAAGCTGAGCCAACACTTTCCCTCCCAGGGTCTATTAAAAGACAGACCAGGGCTGCGTCTGAAATGGGACCTTGTTCCATATTCTGTGAACCAAATGGCCCTCATATGGCCCATAGGGCTCTGGTTAAAAGTAGTGCACTATATAGGGAATAGGGTGCCATGTGAGGTGCAGTCCAGATCACCCTGCTCTGCTCTCCCCTGCTCCCCCATCCATCCCATCACTCTCCTTTAACATGGGACCTAATGGAGCAAGAGAGGCTGGGGAAACATTAACCAGGCCCAGGGAGCGAGGTATCCTTTACCTAGGTGAGGGGCCATTCCGCTGGGTGGAAAGGAGACCATTGAGCTGGGAGCCTTTGGGGATGGAGAAGAATGTGGGGTACTGTGCATGTGGGGGGGTGGGGATCCTGTCTGTGTCTGTGTGTGTCTGTGTGTGTGTGTGTTTGTCTGTCTGTGTGCATTCATGATCAGTGCTCCTCTTCCACACGTCTTCCCTAATGAGTACTGTAGGTGATTAACGATAATGTCTGTCGTTAGGGGGAAATAGGTTTCATCGTAACTATACAGTCACATTACATTCAAAAGTGCTACTACCACCACTCAACTTACTGTTATTACAACTGTCAGTAATGTCATCCCCACCGGACCATAGCTCTCTTTACAGACTAGAGGCACCTCAGTGGACGGTGAGTGTCAGTGCTGACACATTAGCAAGAGCTGACGCAAGGGCCTCAGGAAAAGCCTTTCCCTTCACCCTCCTTCTTCCCCCCCTCTCCTCTTTCTCATCCTGTCTGCCGTTGCGTTGACCATGTAAAGGGCAAGGCGCTGGGGCCTCTGCCAGCCTGTATCACGCTGTGATCTGGAGGAATGCTAATAGGTTGCAACCTGACTCTGCTTCCCTCCAGTGTTACCTAAACAGCCCAGCTTCGGTCCCCCCCCAGCCCTCCCCAGCCACTCCCAGCTCCTCTAGTTCTCCCTGGCCCTACTCAGTCCTCCTCCCTAGCCCTCCCTGCATTTCCCCTGGCCCTCCCCAGCCACTCCCAGCTCCTCTAGTTCTCCCTGGCCCTACCCAGTCCTCCTCCCTAGCCCTCCCTGCATTTCCCCTGGCCCTCCCCAGCCACTCCCAGCTCCTCTAGTTCTCCCTGGCCCTACCCAGTCCTCCTCCCTAGCCCTCCCTGCATTTCCCCTGGCCCTCCCCAGCCACTCCCAGCTCCTCTAGTTCTCCCTGGCCCTACCCAGTCCTCCTCCCTAGCCCTCCCTGCATTTCCCCTGGCCCTCCCCAGCCACTCCCAGCTCCTCTAGTTCTCCCTGGCCCTACCCAGTCCTCCTCCCTAGCCCTCCCTGCATTTCCCCTGGCCCTCCCCAGCCACTCCCAGCTCCTCTAGTTCCCCTGGCCCTACCCAGTCCTCCTCCCTAGCCCTCCCTGCATTTCCCCTGGCCCTCCCCAGCCACTCCCAGCTCCTCTAGTTCTCCCTGGCCCTACCCAGTCCTCCTCCCTAGCCCTCCCTGCATTTCCCCTGGCCCTCCCCAGCCACTCCCAGCTCCTCTAGTTCTCCCTGGCCCTACCCAGTCCTCCTCCCTAGCCCTCCCTGCATTTCCCCTGGCCCTCCCCAGCCACTCCCAGCTCCTCTAGTTCTCCCTGGCCCTACCCAGTCCTCCTCCCTAGCCCTCCCTGCATTTCCCCTGGCCCTCCCCAGCCACTCCCAGCTCCTCTAGTTCTCCCTGGCCCTACCCAGTCCTCCTCCCTAGCCCTCCCTGCATTTCCCCTGGCCCTCCCCAGCCACTCCCAGCTCCTCTAGTTCTCCCTGGCCCTAACCAGTCCTCCTCCCTAGCCCTCCCTGCATTTCCCCTGGCCCTCCCCAGCCACTCCCAGCTCCTCTAGTTCTCCCTGGCCCTACCCAGTCCTCCTCCCTAGCCCTCCCTGCATTTCCCCTGGCCCTCCCCAGCTCAGCGAAACAGACACCCCGCGAGGCGTGAATGTTTTTCCGTCATGTTGAGATATCAGTGTCTTTATAGTTAGAAATCCTCCATATTTTATCAACCCGCTCCAGCTGCACCCATAACTCATAGCTTTGGTGGATCTTGAGCAATGTGGATCAGTTTTATTTTGGGGTCTTTACACTGTTTCTGTCTGAAAGGCGATACGGCTGCCAGGCATCAGTCGGTGTGGAGCTGCTGATCGTTGCTATTGGAGAAGCAGCAGTAGGCAGCTATCAATCATATGACTTTCCATTTCTGACGCCATTTTGTTAACAACATTAGGCTCTTGCTGTTACGGCGCAAAACCATTCGGAGACATATTTAGGTGGTTTTATCTCAAGGACAGTAACATTGGTTATTTTCAATATGAGAAAATAACCACTATGACATATTATTCGAAGATAAAGTAGATTTTATATCCAAAATAAATTCAGAACACTTTCATAAATGAGCTGCCTTTGGTTTGAAGGTTGACTATTGAAGAATCTACATTTAACAATGCACAAAAAGGTGGCAAACACCGAACCCCAGTTTCAATCAGAGGAGGAATCCTCAACACCCTCCTAAACAGAGCTCCAACATACCCCCGCATAGAGGGGGGGTAGTAGGGTGGGTCGGAGCGATATTAGTGTCGGGTGGAGGGCTAGAGAGGGGTGGAGTGCAGGTGTGGGATTTTAATTTGAGCCAGTTTAATGGAAATAATCCTGCAGTAACAGGAAATGTGAATTATTTTTTCCAATTTTCGCCAAAAAAGACCTACCCAAATCGAATTGCCTGTAGCTCAGGACCTGAAGCAAGGAAATGCATATTCTTGATACCATTTGAAAGAAAACACTTTGAAGTTTGTGGAAATGTGAAATGAATGTAGGATTCTATAACACATTCGCTCTGGTAAAACATAATACTAACAAAAAAACACGCATTTTCTATTTTATTGTTTTGTTCCAACATATTTGACATGTAAGAGAAAGGCCATAATATAATATTGTGGTCAGTTTAGGCACAATTTAGATTTTGGCCACTAGATGGCAGCAGTGTATGTGCAAAGTTTCAGATTGATCCAATGAAGCGTTGCAAAACTGGACAATATTTTGTATCAAGTCTGCCGAAATGTGCCGAATTGGTCAATTGATACATTTTCAAGTACATAACTATAGAGAACATACAAAAGTATATGGTAATACAATGTTTAAGTTTACACACTCCCAGCAATGTCACACATAATGGATCATTATCATTCACACATCTAGATGGCCGAGTGGGGTGGGTGTGGAGCCAGAGACAGCAGGGGTTCAAACTGTAGAACACAGTTCGTACATTTGAATATAAAAATTGATTTCATCAAACAAAACTATGCTACATTTGTATCTCTGGGACCCAGAGCAGGATGACAAATTCTCCTGCAACAGGGTGATCAAATTAAGATACTAGGTCCAGATATTAGGGGCTCATTCCCATAGCAACAGCACTGGTAACACCCCAAGAGGTGAGAACATCCTACACCTCCCCACCTCTCAGGGCACTTACAGTGTCCTCACCTTGTTAGCTAGGGGGTATATGGCAATAGAGATTTTGGATTGGAGAGGGAGCATGGGACTTTGGGTGAGGGGGTAAGGAGGGTTGTCAAGGGAACCTGTGGAAACTCACAGCCCCATGCCGAGGGGCGTTCATTGGGCAAATTGTGAGGCTACAACAGGAAATGGCCGCGGACTGCTGACTTCTGTTTGTCCTCCTGCGGTGTTTGTTGTCACCCTGCGTGTGTGTTGTCACCCTGCGTCAGTGCGGGTGCGGGAGCCCACGCCAGGGGAAGCTGTTTTAGCACGTTCATAAAAAGCCACATTTAGCATTGTCACAACGACAGTTTATAAAGAGGGAGCTACTGTGAAAAGGCAACGATGCACTACAAAGACGACCTCTTAAAAAGCCTTGTAGCCAGGGCCCCGCTCTCTCTTTAAGTTGCTGCTTTGCTCCTTTAGTTCTGTATAGCGGCGCAAGTAAGTAGCTGCACTGTGAGTTGAGAGAGAGATTCTTTGTGTGAAGTTATGATGTTGATTAGCAGGGTGACAGGTGCCGTGATTAAAACGGGTGATAGGAATAGAGCGGCATTCATGCATTGACACCTTTGCTGTGCATGTCTTTCCCAGGGGTGATGAATGACCCCATTAGGTTAACCTCACGGTCCTAGAGGACACTTACTGCTTGTCATGTCCTTCACACTTCCCATTCTCTCTGTTAAATTAAAAGGTTGTGGCTGGAGCCTCTCAGCTCAAGGTGCATGAGGGGAAAGGTGTGTGTGTGTGTGTGTGTGTGTGTGTGTGTCAATGCCTACAGATGTATATAAGTGTGCATATCTCTTTATGTGAATGTGCATTCAGTGTGTTGTCAGATTCTTGTTTATCTGTATATGTTTGTGCCTAGTTGACCTTTTTGATTGTGTTTGTGTACAGTATTCGAACATTTGTGACATGGTGTGTGTCGATGTGTGTATAGTTCATATTTGTGAGCTAGTGTATGAAGAGGGGGTGGATGATGCTTGTGTGTGTGGGCTTACGTGCATGTGTGTGTGCGCACAGTGGCAGTGTATTGTAGCTTTGGTGGTTTACTGTGTGCTGTATATGGTAAAAGTTCAGAGGCTGTAAACCCCAATGGGAGCCTGTGGGGCCATCAGTCGGGCTGACAAGGCGTCGCACCGCGCTGGGCAAATGTTTGTGAGAACACCTCTGTAAACATGAACATCTTAGGGGGGGAGTCAGCCAAGGGGTGGCCGACACCTTACCCACCCCACTAATACCGCAGTCATGTCAACGGAAGTGTAAGGCTATACCCAGTTTTCCTAACAAGTGAACCCGGCCGGAGGCTCCCAGGCATTTTGAGACACATGTCCCCTCCACTCAAAATACACCCCTTATTTTTGGCCCCCCCCCCCTTTAATTATTTTAGTGGCTGAATTTGAGTCGATTGGTTTATTAAGGTTATGGGGGGCTGACATACTGCAGTGCGGCAGGGAGAAACTAACCTGAAAGGTGACAGATCTTGTAGGCGGGGCGGAGGAGAAATGGGGTAAGGGGGAGGGTTTCAGGTAAGGAATATACCCTGTCCCCCCTTTCTCTTTGCTGAGCTGTCTGTGTCACCCACCACTCTCTATCTTCTCCCTCTCTTTCTCCCTCTCTTTCTCGCTCTCTTTCTCCCTCTCTCGCTCGCTCTCTCTCTCTACTCCCGTCCAACCTGAGACTTCACTGATCAGAAAAACAGACGTGCCTCTAGGAGTGCTACCATCTCTCTATCTCTCTGGGGACGAATGCAATTTTTATTTGAGGTGCTTAGTGTGGAGTGCTAGATTCCTGTAGGGCCCTGTTTCCCAGGTTATTTCGGGGACACGTGATCATCTGCAAACAAATCTGGCAGGGCCAGCCTAAGGTCAAATACAGAGCCCCCTAAAGGTTACATGGGGAACATAATATGTGGCTGCCCTGTTTTTCTTACTTGCTCACGAGCTCAGAAGTACTGTTCGCTTACAGTGAATGTTATAGGTTACACATGTATAATATGTTTAGAAATTCTTTCTGTGTAAAAAAAAACTGAAAATTGTATATTTTTGAGGTTTCATTGCAATTTGATTCCAACAAACACACTGCACATTTCTCCAGCCACAATTCCCCAAGATCAATAGAAACTGAATGAGAGTAATAGATTTCCCTTTAAAACACACACATTCCAATTAAGCCCGACGGTCAAAGAGACAGTTGACATTTTCGGAACAACTGTTGGGTGCATCACTGGCTAAATATAAACATCAGGGGCTGTGCCATTGATTATTTCCCACAATCTATGGGAGATGAAGAAATAAGAGCTGGTGGCTGTTGAAAAGATAAATGATATCCAACTGGGTATCATCCGAGAAAGGCCAGGGTCCCTTCTCTCAGTCCACATTTGTGCTTCCAGTAGTATTAACATTTAAAAGTAAGCTGTGTAAATGACCTACTCCGATATATCACGGAGGGAAACTTGGATCCGGGGCTGTTATCAGAGATCTATTGGCGGCTGTATTTTTCGAGTGTCCACTGATGTTCCGCAAGACTTAGCCAGGGTCTTACATAGCATAGCACCCCCTCCTCAACCCTTCCTCACCCATCTCCACTACCCCTCCTCAACCATCTCCACTACCCCTCTTCGACCCAACCCTTCCTCACCCATCTCCACTACCCCTCTTCGACCCAACCCCTCCTCACCCATCTCCACTACCCCTCTTCGACCTAACCCTTCCATCAACAGTCGGTTGATGGAGCTTTTAGATTTGAGGTATTCCTTTGAGAGTGTTATGCACAACAGATTAAGATGCACCACAAACCTCCAAGGCTAGCATTAGCCCACTTATCTGATTAGTGTGGCCGTGGTAGGAGCATCAAAGCACACTAACATGGAGGAACAGATTCCTTCAGTTGAACACTCCTTAGGCTGGAAGTCAGAGCCCAACGGGAGACATGGACCAAGCCTCTAAACCCCTCACACACACCAATATATCTGACCACTTGTGGTGGAGGGGTTTGGGCAGGGGGGGTGACATATGGACAGAAAGGACAGCGACTAGTGCAGCTATTTCAAATGCTAGTGTTTCACAATTTATTTTCCTACTCAGATGTAAAATGAGAACCGCTAGAGAGTGAAATGTTGTCGCAGATGAGTTGATTGATTGATAGATAAATTGTGTAGTGGTAATGTTACCATTTAGGAATGTTTCAGTGTGTTACTGTAAGTAGCAACACACAAATCTAACCTTTAGCTGTCCAGTGAAAGATGATCCTCACGCTGGGGCTTTGATGACAGAACACGCACACACACGCAGACACAGACACACACAGACACACACAGAGTACTAATGCCTGTTTTTGAAAGTGCTGTTGTAACATATACCACACGTGAGACTCCTCATCCACCTCAATAACAGCAAACAGTAAGATCCATCGGAGATCCTTCCTGTTGTGCAGATGTCACAGGGTGTCACACAATTCTCCCCATGCTCACCCCGGTGTTCCCAGTACAAATTGCTTACTGGAACTAATGCCATTCCTTAAAGTGGCGAGTGAACATGGTCTGCACTGAAGATAGTTTATGTCCGGTCAGCTCTCTCTCCATTCATGAACACACACACATGCTCGGCTTGGTCACCTGCCCCACCCGGTAAAACACACATTTTCTCCCTTTGACTTTTTCCTCACTGTTTACAAACACACACACACTCGCGAGCGCACACACATAAACACAGACTGACACACATTTGTTATCATAAAACAGCCTAGCTCTGCAGGTTGTGTGGCAGCAGCTAGTCTCTTTCTACCATATAAGAGCTGAGCGAGTGTTCTCAGCTGTTCGCCACAATTAACCCACTCTCCCTCCCTCGCATGAACGCACGCACACGCGCACACACACACACACACACACACACAATCCTATTTCCCCTAACCCCTAAACCTAACCCTAACCAACAACCTAACCCTCACCTTAATCTTAATCTTAATGTTAACATTAACCCCAAACCCCTAACCCCTAACGGTGAACCTATTCTAACCCTAACCCCTAACGGTGAACCTATTCTAACCCTAACCCCTAACGGTGAACCTATTATAACCCTAACCCCTAACGGTGAACCTATTATAACCCTAACCCCTAACGGTGAACCTATTATAACCTAACCCCTAACGGTGAACCTATTATAACCCTAACCCCTAACGGTGAACCTATTATAACCCTAACCCCTAACGGTGAACCTATTATAACCCTAACCCCTAACGGTGAACCTATTCTAACCCTAACCCCTAACGGTGAACCTATTCTAACCCTAACCCCTAACGGTGAACCTATTCTAACCCTAACCCCTAACGGTGAACCTATTCTAACCCTAACCCCTAACCCGAAACCTAAATCTAACCCTAATTGTAACCCTAAGCATAACCCTTCAGCCTACAGCTGCCTTTTCCCTTGTCGGGACCGGGCAAGATTATAGTAAAACTAAACACACACACAATGACCCTTCACTCTCTCCACTACTGTCCTTTCACTGTCCGCTCACACATCGCAACCTAATATGTGTGTGGTGTACGGTCACACACACAATGACCCTTCACTCTCTCCACTACTGTCCTTTCACTGTCCGGCTCACACATCGCAGCCTAATAGGTGTGTGGTGTACGGTCACACATCACAACCTAATGTGTGTGTGGTGTACGGTCACACATCGCAACCTAATATGTGTGTGGTGTACGGTCACACACACAATGACCCTTCACTCTCTCCACTACTGTCCTTTCACTGTCCGCTCACACATCGCAACCTAATATGTGTGTGGTGTACGGTCACACATCACAGCCTAATGTGTGTGTGGTGTACGGTCACACATCACAGCCTAATGTGTGTGTGGTGTACGGTCACACACAGTGTGTGTGTAAGTGTCACTGAGTACAGCAGTTCTTAGTGAACGTTTTACATTAATATTTAAGGAACGAATGTGTCTCTCTGTTTACACACTGTTTACACACTCACACTTGATATTTTGCTTTCATATTGTGCCTTAAGCATTCATATGTATATGCTTTAGTTACTCAACTTATTATAATATGATCAAATAACCTCAGACAGGCTGATTTGTCCCTTTAATGTTTAAACTGATGGCCAGGCAGAGAAGAGCCTCTCTCTCTCGGTTATCCTGTGTAATAGAACATCTCAACCTTGGCTCTTACGTCTGGTGCCTCCACATCAAACACTGGGCGGGGAACAAAACTCTGACTGAGAAAGAAAAATCAGTCAGCCCGCAGTTTGACTCCCAAACGAAAAAGAGTTTACTGTGAAGATTGAACTACACGTGACAAGGTGTTAACATGAAATCAATCGGAGCGGCATCTTCCCCTGCCCTTAGGGAAAATGTTGGTCTCTGAGCTACAGTAGTCCCTATCAGTCCCCCATAGGCACTGATAGGGCACCTCTACTCTACTACCTTCACTCAACTCCCCATTATGGACTTGTTGGAAAAGAGGAATATCTTCTCAGTGATTAACTTCACTAAATAAAGGTTGAATAACATCTAAATATCAAGGACTGGCATAAAACAAAGTACAGACCCCCCCCCCCCCACACACACACACACACACACACACACTAGTGTAACACAAAGGGTTAACAACCCAAACTCACTCAATCACCATTTCCACCATTTCCAAAGTGATCTGATTGAGATATTACCTAAATGGCTGTACAAGCTGGGGCTGCTAACTAAATGCTAATATGTGTCAGAGCCTGGTGTTGGATTTATGAGCTACCATCTGGCTCCTAAAGCATACAGTACAATGTTAGCTTACAATGTTAGCTTTGATCAGGACCTCCCTGTTCATTCCCCCCAATCACTCATCACCCTATACAGGGAGGAATTAGCTGTGAGTTCCGTTTAGCCTAATCATGTTTTTCACTGTAGCTCTGTACTCATTTGAATTAATTAATTTACATTCCAGTAGTACTGAATATGTATGTTAACACATCCATGATTGCACAATTAGAAACAACAATCATCTGATTCATAATATGTCAACTGTTGCCCGGAAATCTGAGCTTATTGACGAAAGTTGGACGAAATTTCAAGTGACATAATATGCACATAAACTTTACATTTACATTAGCAATGAAATGTTCCATGCCAAGAGAGGTGTCACGTTCTGACCTTAATTTCCTTTGTTTTGTATTTATTTAGTATGGTCAGGGCGTGAGTTGGGTGGGTTGTCTATGTTTGTTTTTCTAGGTTTTGGGAATTTCTATGTTTCGGCCTAGTATGGTTCTCAATCAGAGGCAGGTGTCATTAGTTGTCTCTGATTGAGAATCATACTTAGGTAGCCTGGGTTTCACTGTGTTTGTGGGTGATTGTTTCTGTGTTTGTTCGCCACACGGTACTGTTTCGGTTTTGTTCACGTTTATTGTTTTGTATTCATTGAGTGTTCAGTTCATGTTTTTAAATAAACAACCATGGACACTTACCACGCCGCATCTTGGTCCGATCCTTGCTACACCTCCTCTTCAGACGAAGAGGAGGAAAACCCTTACAAGAGGGTTCGAGTGACAAACTATTCACCTAGCTAGGCCCACACACATTAATTTAGCTGCAAGACAATAAGTAGCACAGCTGCTAGCTAGCGAGCTAACAACATTTGCTTCATCACGTAACTTCAGCATAGCAAAAATGAACGTTTACCCATCTCATACGAATATGAAAGTGCAGTATGTTATCATACAGTGTCATTCATATTATACAGAGCTAATTAAGCAAGCTAAACAAAATGTCTGCATCCTCCTCATATATATATACTAAAAGCTAAGTTCAGCTAGCTAGTGAGAAGAAGGATAACATCTGCCAACATTAGCTGAACCATAGCTAGATTGCTTTTTGTCCTACATTAACAACCCAAGCTTTCATCAATATCATGCAAATCATAACATAAAAAAAAGCAAACAGTGACTGAAAAATGTGTTAATTCACTGCTGCTTGTGTTCCTGCTCACTTTTGCATTGAAACAAATTACTGTGTTCAGAGATTCCCTTGGCATCAATTTCAGTGTAACCAACTTTTACTGTAATTTCAGGTAAAAACTCAATGAAACAAGTCTGAAATATAATTACAATGTCTATACATTTCAGCTGTTTCAAAAACCTTGCTGTTGGAGTGCTGGACTCAACAAGACCATTCTGTTTACACTGCCCTGCTTGGAGGGGGGCAACTATCGAGCGAGTGTCGTGCGCTACCTTTGTAAGGAAAACAACAAGGCAATGCGAGCGCCAGCCAAAACATGTTCCAATTCGTGCAAGACTGCACAAATATCTGCATCCTTGGTCTGTGCAAACATTGGTGAAGTGCTTGGGCTCTCCTCGAAGAGAGACGTGAAGAGAGAAGTTTGCCCGGCTCAGTAAAGCCTCCAACATAATGTCACGTTCTGACCTTCTGACAGGCACGAGAGGCAGCCCCCGCCACCAAATATTGGGGGGGGCACACGGGGAGTGTGGCAGAGTCAGGTTGGAGACCTGATGCCACTCTTCGTGCTTACCAGAAGAAGTGCAGTAGTGGTCAGGCACCGGGTTATGCGGTCAAGCGCACGGTGTCGCCATGCACGCTCATTGCCCCGGTGGGCTATAGGCCAGCCCCCCGCAAGTGCCATGCGAGAATAGGCATCCAGCCAGGGTGTGTTGTGCCAGCCCAGCGTGTTTGGTCTCCAGTACACCGTTTCGGCACAGGGTATCCTGCGCCGGCCCTTCGTGCTGTGTCTCCGAAGCGCTGGGAGGGTGCAGTGCGTTCTATGCCTGCGCTCCGCCCGAGCCGGGCGAATGTGGGTATTGAGCCTAAGGGAGAGGTGCGAGTGGTATGCACCAGATCTCCAGTGCTCCCCCACAGCCCGGTTCAACATGTGCCTGCACTCTGGATGGTCCGGGCTAAAATGGTGATCCAGCCGCGAGGAGTGGTGCCAAGGCTGCACACCAGGGCTCCAGTGCTCCCCCACAGCCCGGTCCATCCGGTGCCTCCTCCAAGCACCAGGCCTCTTGTAGGTCTTCCCAGCCTGGTGGGTCCTGTGGCAGCCCCACGCACCAGGCTGTCTCTCCGTCTCCTCCCTCCAGGTCCGCCCGTCTGTCCTGAGCTGCCAGAGCCGCTCGTCTGTCCTGAGCTGCCAGAGCCGCCCGTCAGTCAGGAGCTGTCAGAGCCGTCCTTCACTCCGTCGCTGCCGGAGTCTCTCATCTATTCGGGACCCGCTCTAAGGGTCCCCAGTCCAAGGTCGACGGCGAGGGTCGCTGCTCTAAAGGCTCCACTGAAGCAGGCAAAGAAGCGGGCAAAGACTATGGTGGAGTGGGGTCCACGTCCCGCGCCAGAGCCCCCACCGCGGACAGACCCACACCCAGACCCTCCCCTATAGGTTCAGGTTTTGCACCTTTGGGGGGGGGGGTACTATCACATTTACATTTACATTTAAGTCATTTAGCAGACGCTCTTATCCAGAGCGACTTACAAATTGGTGCGTTCACCTTATGACATCCAGTGGAACAGCCACTTTACAATAGTGCATCTATCACGTTCTGACCTCAGTTCCTTTATTATGTCTTTGTGTTAGTTTGGTCAGTGCGTGTGTTGGAGTGGGTAGTCTATGTTCTTTTTTCTATGTAGTATTTATGTGTTTGGCCTGGTATGGTATGGTTCTCAATCAGAGGCAGGTGTCGTTCGTTGTCTCTGATTGAGAATCATACTTAGGTAGCCAGTTTCCCCCATTTTAGTTGTGGGTTATTGTTTTCTCTCTCTGTGTCATTACCAGACAGAACTGTTTCGTTTTCGTTCGTTTTCCCTGTTATTTTGTTTTTTTGTGTTTTTTGTGTTTAGTGTTAATACATTTCAACATGTACCACGCTGCATACATACTCCTCCTCAGAGGAAGATGAATCATGTTACACATCAAATGTGCGCAACACTGAAATGGGCTACTTCTACGTGAATTAATGAGGTGGCGGAAACACACCTCAATTCAAACTGTTGTTAGAAAATAATTTGAAATTGACAAGTTCAAACAGCCTATAGATAATTAGCAGGCAGCGCGTGTTAACTGTCCTGTTGTGTAATAATGACATTTTCTGACATCACGTGCATAATCACATTTTCTGATAATCTGTCCTTATTAGATTTTTGGTTCCAATTGCCGTGTCTTGCTGAGATGCAGAGTAGGTGAACTGATGATCTCCACATGTGTGGGTCCCACCGTGAAGCATGAAGGAGGAGGTGTGATCATGTGGGGGTGCTTTGCTGGTGACACTGTAGGTGATTTATTTAGAATTCAAGGCACACTTAACCAGCATGCTTACAACTGCATTCTGCAGCGATATGCCATCACATCTGGTTTGCGCTTAGTGGGACATCATTTGTTTTTCAACAGGACAATGACCTAACACACCTCCAGGCTGTGTAAGGGCTATTTGACCACGAAGGAGAGTGATGGAGTGCTGCATCAGATACCCTGGCCTCCACAATCACTTGACATCAACCCAGAGAGAAGGAAAAGCAACCAACAAGTGCTCAGCATATTTGGGAACTCCTTCAAGGCTGTTGGAAAAGCATTCCAGGTGAAGCTGGTTGAGAGAATGCCAAGAGTGTGCAAAGCTGTCATCAAGGCAAAGTGTGGCTACTTTGAAGAAAATATATTTTGATTTGTTTAACACTTTTTTGGTTACTATGTGATTCCATATGTGTTATTTCATTGTTTTGATGTCTTCACTATTATTCTACAATGTAGAAAATAGACAAAATAAAGACAAACCCTTGAATGAGTAGGTGTGTCCACACTTTTGACTGGTACATATATTATATATATGGTGTGTAATAATAATACAGTATACATATGGTGTGTAATAATAATGCAATATATGGTCACACATAACATGATATAAAACACCACAACATTTGGCCAGTGGATAACGTGACATTAGTCTTTTTAAGCTATCCTAAGACCTATTTAAGGTGTCTACTGTCTAAATAGAATTACTTATTAACATTGAAAAAAGCCACATAATTATCAAACAATCAGTACTTGGTTGTGAAACGGATCAGCGAGAAATAAATAGCTAATGTTGTTAAGAATTCCCTCCAATCCATCTGTCCAAACAAGTTTATTTTAGCATCCATCTCCTTGGTTTTAGCTCCAGGTCTAACAGTAGTGTCTAAGACTGTTTGATGAAACTCTAAAGATTTCCCATTCCATATCCTAAACCAGTCACAGGCTAATTGGTGTGTTAGAGTCAAATTTACAGCTACTCCTGTCCTTTATGTGTCTCGACATCTGTAGCCCCACGCCTCCGGTCTCAGAATGGCTGTATGTTATGATCCTGTGTCAGCGAAATCAATCCTTATACATTTTAAAGTTCAGATTTTGATTTTCATGACTCTACAGGGGAATGTCACTAAAGCGAAAATAACTATTCTACCTTTTTTTTTTTTGTCTTTCATCTGATGTTCTATTGATCGTTTCTCTCTCTCCCTCTCGCTCTCTCTTTCTCTCTCTCTTTCTCTCATTCCCCTGCGGGGGTCTCGGGGCCTGTTCGCTGCTGGCTGGCTAGCTCAGTGCCCTGAAGACATAGTTGAGTTAAATAATGCTCACTAGAGCCGGTGATCTGTCTCGATGTGTCTCTTCTCTGTTAACTAGGTCTGATCATGTGGCAGCAGCAGCAGAGGTAATGGTGGTGGTGGTGGTGGTGGAGGGGAGAGAGACAGAAAGGTCAGCTAACGGAAAGAGAGAAAGAGACACTCAGGAGAGAGGTTGATCTTATACTCTCTATTTTTGGGACGAGTTGAGCCAATGTTCACTTTTAATCCAACCCGCTAATTTATTTAGACTTCATGACCAGTGATAGCAACAGGATATTTGCTTAATTGATTCATATTGTCAATGTATTTGCCCTAGTGGACTCTATACCCTAAAACAAACATAATATATAAAGAAATTATAAAAATGTACAGTGCATAAATCATTCTTCTTGCTAGAGTCTAGACCAATAGAGCAAACATGCAAAATACATTGGTGTCTATCAACAGCAATAACAGTAAAGTTATAATAATAAAGTTGACATTGAGGAGCTTTGACTCACCCGGCTTCATCATCCACACAGTGACCGTACATACTGTACCTTTGACTCACCCGGCTTCATCATCCACACAGTGACCGTACATACTGTACCTCTGACTGCTTCATCATCCACACCCGTACCTCTGACTCACCCGGCTTCATCATCCACACAGTGACTGTACCTCTGACTCACCCATCATCATCCACACAGTGACCTACATACTGACCTCACTCATCATCATCCACACAGTGACCGTACATACTGTACCTCTGACTCACCCGGCTTCATCATCCACACAGTGACCGTACCTCTGACATACTGTACCTTTGACTCACCCGGCTTCATCATCCACACAGTGACCGTACATACTGTACCTCTGACTCACCCGGCTTCATCATCCACACAGTGACCGTACATACTGTACCTCTGACTCACCCGGCTTCATCATCCACACAGTGACCGTACATACTGTACCTCTGACTCACCCGGCTTCATCATCCACACAGTGACCGTACATACTGTACCTCTGACTCACCCGGCTTCATCATCCACACAGTGACCGTACATCACTCCACACAGTGACCTCTGACTCACCCGGCTTCATCATCCACACAGTGACCGTACATACTGTACCTCTGACTCACCCGGCTTCATCATCCACACAGTGACCGTACATACTGTCACCTCTGACTCACCCGGCTTCATCATCCACACAGTGACCGTACATACTGTGACCTCTGACTCACCCGGCTTCATCATCATCCACACAGTGACCGTACATACTGTACCTCTGACTCACCCGGCTTCATCATCCACACAGTGACCGTACATACTGTACCTCTGACTCACCCGGCTTCATCATCCACACAGTGACCGTACATACTGTACCTCTGACTCACCCGGCTTCATCATCCACACAGTGACCGTACATACTGTACCTCTGACTCACCCGGCTTCATTAATGAATAAGTGCATTGACGACATCATCCACACAGTGACCGTACATACTGTACCTCTGACTCATGAATAAGTGCATTGGCTTCATTAATGAATAAGTGACCATACTGTACCTCTGACTCACCCGGCTTCATTAATGAATACATCATCCACACAGTGACCGTACATACTGTACCTCTGACTCACCCGGCTTCATTAATGAATAAGTGCATTGACGACATCATCCACACAGTGACCGTACATACTGTACCTCTGACTCACATCTCTGACTCACCCGGCTTCATTAATGAATAAGTGCATTGACGACATCATCCACACAGTGACCGTACATACTGTACCTCTGACTCACCCGGCTTCATTAATGAATAAGTGCATTGACGACATCATCCACACAGTGACCGTACATACTGTACCTCTGACTCACCCGGCTTCATTAATGAATAAGTGCATTGACGACATCATCCACACAGTGACCGTACATACTGTACCTCTGACTCACCCGGCTTCATTAATGAATAAGTGCATTGACGACATCATCCACACAGTGACCGTACATACTGTACCTCTGACTCACCCGGCTTCATTAATGAATAAGTGCATTGACGACATCATCCATACAGCGACCTCTGACTACTGTACATTATGAATAAGTGCATTGAGCTCATCCCACTCTGACAGACCTCTGGCTTCATTAATGAATAATCAGCTCATCATTCGCCCCACCTCACAGCTTCATTAATGAAGCCTCAAACAACGTTCTAGACTCACCCGGCTTCATTAATGAATAACTGCATTGACATCCATACAGCGACCGTGGAAGCTTTAGGAAATGCAATATGACCCCATAGACACTGTATATTCGATAGGCAATGAGTTGAAAAACTACAAACCTCAGATTTCCCACTTCCTGGTTGGATTTTTCTCAGGTTTTTCACCTGCCATATGAGTTCTGTTCTACTCACAGACATAATTCAAACAGTTTTAGAAACTTCAGAGTGTTTTATATCCAATACTAATAATAATATGCATATATTAGCTTCTGGGCCTGAGTAGCAGGAAGTTTACTCTGGGCACACTTTTCAGCCAAATGTGAAAATGCTGCCCCCTATCCCAAACTATTTGTATTTTTTTCTCTCTGCAATGTTGGGAAGGGCCTGTATGTACGAATTTCAGTGTTAGTCTACACCTGTTGTTTATGAAGCATGTGGCAAATGTGATTTGATAAGGGACGATTTCCACCCTGACCTGCAGTATTGTATTCTGCCAGTGTAGCGATTGCATAATTGGAATTCATGTGGTGGAGAAGTAGTATAGCATAGGGATGGAGTGAAAGGTCTTGATAATGAAGAGAGGATACATATGAAGTATCTTGACGATGACACCACCCCTGTCTGGTGGGGACGACTTCCAATGCAATTGCTCTTAATTTGCCATTATCTTGAATGTGTGTGTGTGTGTGTGTGTGTGTGTGTGTGTGTGTGTGTGTGTGTGTGTGTGTGTGTGTGAGCATCCGTGTGTGTGTGTGTGTGTGTGTGTGTGAGCGTCCATGCATGCGTGCGTGTGTTTCTATGATTGCCGCCCCGGTGAAAAGGGGTTCTGAATTCAATCAGCCGGTGACAAGGTTAGGGAGCACAGCACACGCCACCCTGTGCTCCATCAGAGTCTGCCTGTCTGTCACTGGGGATTCACTCTGGGGGAGATGGGGGAGAGGTAGAAAGCAGTTGGGATTGAGACTCGGGAAGAGCAGTGTCTCAATGTCCCCCCGTTTCATACATCACATCAGGGCCAGGGCTGCATGGAGATACATGCACAGTCACACAGAGATAGACAGAGATACAGACGGGGTGCAACTTTTACCGAGGGGACATGATCCCCCACAATCTGAAATTGCAGTTTTGTTCCCCGCTGTTTTATCATGATACAAAAATAGGCAACAGTGTGCTTTAGGAGCATGCGGACTCCTCAGAGTGGTCAGGTAGGCTGTTTGGGGGTTTCAGAGCATGCAAACAGAGGTAGCTGTTGTCTGTGTGTGTTTAGCTTTTTCTCCGAGTCGTAAAAGCAAGCAGAGCAGAAACTGGCCACTCTTTATTTGACTTATGTAGTTGGCAAGGTAACTGCTCTTTGATTTAACTAAAAAAGGATTTATTCCCAGTGCTGAGGCGAGTAGTGTAACTGACATATAACGTTTGCGAATGTTTCATCCCCTCTCGACTGAAGTTCTGTTTGAAGTGAATGAACTAGCTAGCTAGCTACCTAGTAGCTACTACAGCCAATTCAGCCCTAGCCTCTAGCTATCTGTCAGGTAGCAGTATCTAACAGCTGTTGTGTGTATGGAATGTTTCATCCCCTCTCGATTTAAGTTCTGTTTGAAGTGAATGAACTAGCTAGCTAGCTACCTAGTAGCTACTACAGCCAGTTCAGCCCTAGCCTCTAGCTATCTGTCAGGTAGCAGTATCTAACAGCTGTTGTGTGTATGGAAATGTTTTTAGCCTTTGTTTTGTCCCGTTTCAACAGAAGTACATTAACTTGGCTCGTTTTCACCAGTTGATGTACCGTAGAGCTAGCGAAAAGTTGGCTAACGTTAGATATTATTTTGACCTCATTCACACTGACACTGTGTAAACATCTCTACAGGCTTCACTGTCATGGTAAACAGTCAGTGAACAACACTATGCTCATCATGTCTTAGCAGGATCAGATGGTGACAGGTGTCCCAGCTGGGTCAGACAGCCAGGGAAGACCCTTCTACGGAGCTCAGGTGAATTTTGAAGTATATTATAACAATCAGTTAATGGATACAAAGTTCCATCTTACTTGATGGTTAGGATACAGTCTGGTATCTGGGGATAATGGTCATTTAAATTATTCAACCATTGATTCTATTCTTAGATCATGTAATGTATATATGTACACCAAGGTGATTCTTTGTCGGGCCTCATCTGGGCAGGAGGAGATGGTGACAGGGTCTCAGCAGGGTCAGGCAACCAGGGAAGACCAGTCTGTGACGGCGCTGAGATGAACTTTTACAGATACAACACTTTATTCTCTTTGTGCAGTAAACAAGCCAGAAGCTTCAAAGATTGAAACTATTTCAAAGCAGTCTGACAAACCTCTGAAGTTGATTTCCAAACGGTATCAAGGGTTGATAGGGGCTATTCCCGATAACACAAAACATTTCAAACAAAAAATATGAGGAAGACTTGGGAGACAATACCGATGATGAATGGGTACCGATATGTTTGAATACCCACCCATTTTCATATAATCTCAGACATAAATTATTGCAGTTTAATTGAGACTATTCAAAGAACGTACTATATGCCAGTGAAACTGAATATCATTCACTCAGATATGTAATTACTCTGCTGGAGGTGTAAAACACAGAAGAGGACATATTTGAAAATGTTATGCTCTTGTGAAGGTTGGCTGAATCCTAGCTAAGAGTATCTTCTTTTATCTCAGCATGTCTACAGATTCTCCCTTCTTCCCTGTTTTTGTTTGCATGAAAATGTTGATACTGGAGACTGTTGTGAGAAGAAAATGTGTAACCCAGCCTTCATAGTGGCTAAGAAATGCATTGGCATTAATTGGAAGGTTGGTTATCCTCCCACAGTGTCACAGTGGATGGCACAAATGTCAAGTTATGTATCACTAGATTTGATTCAAATCAAATCAAATCCAAATATATTGGTCACATACATATTTAGCAGATGTTATTGCGGGTGTAGCGAAATGCTTGTGTTCCTAACTCAACCAGTGCAGTAATATCTAACAATTCACAGTAATACACAAATCTAGAAGTAAAATAATAGAATTAAGAAATATATAAAAATTAGGACGAGCATTGAGTGGCATTGACTAAAATACAGTAGAATAGAATACAGTGTTTACATATGAAATGAATAAAGCAGTATGTAAACATTATTAAGGTGACTAGTGTTCCATTATTAAAGTGACTAGTGTTCCATTATTAAAGTGACTAGTGTTCCATTATTAAAGTGACTAGTGTTCCATTATTAAAGTGATCAGTGTTCCATTATTAAAGTGATCAGTGTTCCATTATTAAAGTGACTAGTGTTCCATTATTAAAGTGACCAGTGTTCCATTATTAAAGTGACTAGTGTTCCATTATTAAAGTGACTAGTGTTCCATTATTAAAGTGACTAGTGTTCCATTATTAAAGTGACTAGTGTTCCATTATTAAAGTGACTAGTGTTCCATTATTAAAGTGACTAGTGTTCCATTATTAAAATGACTAGTGTTCCATTATTAAAGTGACTAGTGTTCCATTATTAAAGTGACTAGTGTTCCATTATTAAAGTGTAGTGTTCCATTATTAAAGTGATTCCATTATTAAAGTGACTAGTGTTCCATTATTAAAGTGACTAGTGTTCCATTATTAAAGTGACTAGTGTTCCATTATTAAAGTGACTAGTGTTCCATTATTAAAGTGACTAGTGTTCCATTATTAAAGTGACTAGTGTTCCATTATTAAAGTGACCTAGTGTTCCATTATTAAAGTGACTAGTGCTCCATTATTAAAGTGTGTGTTCCATTATTTCCAGTGACTAGTGTTCCATTATTAAAATGACTAGTGTAGTGACTAGTGTTCCATTATTAAAGTGACTAGTGTTCCATTATTAAAGTGGCCAGGATTCCATTATTAAAGTGCAGCCTAGTGTTCTAAAGTGCAGTGGGTTGAGTAAGTGTTCCATTATTAAAGTGACTAGTGGTAGTGATTCCATGTCTATGCTATTACAAGAATAAGGGTATACTGGGTAACTTTAATAAGGTCTGGATGACTTATATGGAATACAGTACGACTAAAGGAGTCTGTATTGAAAACATACCCACCTCAGGGGAGATAACTATTTCGGCAATCTTTAGCTGCTGGGCTGCTCAGTCCTGGCCCTGGGGGTCTGCCATACTGTTGGTTGTCACTCTGGCCTTCACCTAACACACCTGAAACCAATAGTGAATGTTTCACTAAGATCATAAAGCTGAGTGGGGTGTTTTGGGTTGGGGGTCGCTGCAGGGCCGTGGACCCCTAGGGGCAGGACCGGGCAATCCAACTCTTTTGTGTGCAAGTATAAATAGATCTATAGTACAATTAGGCTTATGATATGAATTACAATGCCCTCTGTAATTATTGGGACAGTGACGAATGTTTTCTTCTTTTGATGTGAAATCAAACAAGGGCTATGACGCCACAGTGCAGACTGTCAGCTTTCGTTTGAGGGTATTTTCATTTACATCAACTACAGCCCTTTATGTAGATATGATATTTGTTCAAAAACAATCCTGTTCACCTGATATGGATAAAAATACACTCGAATGAAAGCTGACAGTCTGTACTTCATAGCCATTGTTTGATTGCAAATCAAAAGAAAAAAAAAGTATTGGGACAAATTCACTTGTATGTGTTTTAAAGTAGTATTCTTTTTAAATATTTGGTCCCACAATCATCACACTCAATGACTACATTAATCTTGTGACTCTACAAATGTGTTGGATGCACTTGCTGTTTGTTTTGGTTGTGTTTCAGAGTATTTTGTGCCCAAAAGAAATGAATGGTAAATAATTAATGGTAAACAAAATGGCTTGAGTTGCCGTATGGTGCCAACAGGTAATGGAATTAGACTGAGATACATTAAAAGGAAGGATATAGTAAGATTGCATGGTATTGTTTCATTTTGGAATAATTTTATATTGTTAATAATAATATATTATTTTATAAACACTTCTACATGAATGTGATTAATGATTCTAGAAAATCCTGAATTAATTGTGAGTAATGATGAGTGAGAAAGTTACAGTTGCACACATATCATACCGCCAAGACATGCTAACCTCTCACCATTAAAATAACAGGTTAGCAATTTTGGGGGGGTATGATATCTCTGCTCCTATAACTTTCTCACTAATCATTATTAATGTCCACATTCATGTAGAAGTGTTTCGAAAATTATCATATTCTTATTTACAATAAAAGGGTCATATTCGTTTGTGTAGAAATCCAGGAAATGAGCTTCACATGGACAAAAATTCTGAGGGAGGATCCCCAGACCTCCCACCAGGTTATGTCCCCCCACTTCTAAAACCAAAGTTGAACCCCTGGACACAGAGATATCATCATTTAAAGTTCATAGTCTCAAGGACAAAGGTCAAACTAACACAGAGAAATACACTCAATATCAACATCTGCACTATATTATTGCAATAAGAAAATAACTGATAACTTTGTATTTAGCTGAATCCACGCTTTCTTTGGTACAAGAATACACTATTGTTCCTGAAACTACAAGTAAGAATAATGCTATTCACTGGCGCCCCAAGTTTACAGATTAGTCCTGCTGGTTCCCTTACAACTTGTGTCAGATAAACATTTAAGTGTTTAGGATTAAGGATTAAACAGTAAACTAATGTTTTAGTGCTAACTGCCCACATAGTGGGTGGGACAAGGATGGCCTGACCCCAGTGCCCTCCCCACCAGTCCCCCTAACAGCTTTGGCCCCTGGGTCAGCTCAATTTCCCCACTGCTGAGTGGTCATTACAAACCGAGGCTTTGACAAATGCCCACGGCTGCTCTGCTCAGTGCACCGCTCAGCGCAGCCCCACAGACCAGCCCCACACAGGGAGTTAGAATAGAGAGAGAGAGAGACAGAGAGAGAGAGAGAGAGAGAGAGAGAGAGAGAGAGAGAGAGAGAGAGAGAGACTGCCCTGCACCAACGCCAAGGCACAGAAAGAGGGAAGAGAGAGAGAGACAGCTAGCATCACCACCACCTCTAAAGCACAGTGAGAGAGGGAGAGAGAGAAGGAGAGAGAGAGAGAGAGAGAGAGAGAGAGAGAGAGAGAGAGAGGAGGAGAAAGCCAGATAGAGAGCAAGCCAGCCTCCCGAGCACCCAGGCAGCTAGCCGCGGCACACTTCCACCGGGCCCCGGACCACTGCATGCCTCCATCTGCACGCAGCCCTGGCGTTACCTAGCAACAGCACCTGAGTCCTCTCCTCTCTCATTCTCACTCAGAGAGCGAGTGAACGAGGGGGAGAGAGATTGAGGAGCCAGTGTGGGGAGAAGAGTAAAAACAAATCAGATGAGGATTGTTACAGACTGCCCCGCTCTATCTCTCTCTCTCTCTCTCCCTCTGTCTTGTTGCCCATATCAGCCGTGACCGTCTCCCCTGAGACAACGGTGATGAAAACCTCTGAATGCAATCATCTCACATTTTCCAAACACATTGAGCACCGAAGGGGCTGGTCTGAAGATGCAAAGCACTTGGTTTGGAGAGATTGTCTTAGTAACCATATATATGGTCTGCTTCCTAGCTCTTCCTCTCTAAGTTCTTCCCATACAAACAGAATGACTAGGACTTCTTGAATTTGAGATTCTATAGTATTTTTTTTATTTTTTTCCCCCAGGTTAGCTTCTTTCGTCATGAATCCTGTTCTGGAGGCAGGTCTGCAGAGTGGTCATTAGCTAGCATAGCTACAAAGTCATAAAATCTGATTTTAAAGCTAACCCTAACCTTAACCACACTGCTAACCCTAATGCCTAACCCTAACCTTAGGACAATACTCATGACAATAAACATCAACCTGCTCTTTGCAGCTTTTATGATCTGCCTTGGTCTTCCCGCTAAGTTTAAACCACCAAGTTGGCGACAGCGGGTAATTCGATGCCATTAAAATACCTAAACTAGTTAACATTGAACCCACACTGGCTGGTTTGGATTGACTTTGATAAAACGATGATTTAAAAAAAGGCAAATGTATTTGTATGGTTGTGCGTAAGCAGCCAGAATCATTGCTTGAGTTGCCGTATGGTGCCAACAGGGAATGGAATTAAACTGAGATACATTAAAAGGAAGGATATAGTGATATTGCACTGATGGAGGGGGGTGGCACAGACGATGACAGTCACCATACCTACAAAAGGTCAAATGAACACAAGATGTAAACAACTAGAGTTGGAAGGAAAAAAAATAGAGGCCGTTTCTGTGAAAACGTTTTGTTTAAAGCAGGGACTCAAAGGCGCCTGGGGAGGCCCTCCAGTCTGCCTGGTGCCACCCAGCCTAGTCTTGTCCTCTCCAGGTTTCAAAATGTCATGTTTTTACCCAAGAAGTGTAATAAAATAATTGTAAATGTGAGCAAGAGTCGGGGGCACTTGAGCCTTCCTGATGTAGATACTGTTGGTGTCTTTGTGTGTGTTTGTGTGTGTGTGCGCTCACGTGCCCGTGTATGTGTGTGTGTGAGAGAGAGAGAGAGAGAGAGAGAGAGAGAGAGAGAGAGAGACAGAGTCTGTAAGAGTGACACAGAGGAGGGGATTGAGGATTGATTTGGTGCAGCGAGATAAAGTACCCCCACACACCCCCAGCTGGTGCTCCATGACAAAGGGCTGCAGGTTCACTGAGTGTGTCTGGTAGAGCAAGGCACCGTGCCAGTGTATGATACCAGAGAGGTTTACACACATCCACTCGTGGCACAAGAACTCCACAGAGTAATAATTAGCTAGAGAAATAACAAATAACACCATTGTATCACGCATAGCTACATTTCCAATGAATTGTGTGAGGAGCAAATAGTGTATGACAAGTACCTATCTTCAGTGTTTTATCTGTGGTATAGCAAACCAGTATCACAGATTATTGTGAAATAGACATGAATTGCTTATTGGAATTTGTGACAGGCACACGGAAATGTGAATTTTTTCATGTACAGTACACGATTTTGCATTTCAATCACACATAAAGACAGGTCGTTGCTTAAGATAAAAATGATAGGTGGGGGATTGGTCAGTAGGGATTTGTCAGAGAGGATGGTTTGGAGTATAACGCAATTATCTAGCAACCTGAAGGTTGCCTGTCTGAATCTCATCACGGACAGCTTTAGCTAATTATCAATTAAATGTATTTCTTAAGCTCTTTTTACATCAGCAGATGTCACAAATTGCTTATACGGAAACCCAGCATAAAATACCAAACAGCAAGCAATGCAGATATATGCAGGAACCTACTGTAGGAAGAAACCTAGAAAGGAACCAGGCTCTGAGAGGTGACCAGTCCTCTTCTGACTGTGCATTCTGACTGTGCATGGTGAAGATCATGAGAGTACATGGCCGTTAAGGCCAGATCGTTCTTCAAGATGTTCTAACGTTCATAGATGACCAACAGAGTCAAATAATAATCACAGTGATTTTAGAGGGCACGACAGGTCAGCACCTCAGAAATAAATGTCAGTTGGCTTTTCATAGCCCAGCATTCAGAGGTCGAGACAGCAGGTGCAGTAGAGAGGGAGAGAAAGAGGGAGAGAATTTACTACTTTTGAGCTACTTTGCAACTACTTAGCATGTTAGCTAACCCTTCCCCTAACCCTAATCATTTAACCGTAACCCTAACCTTAACCCTTCAACTACTTAGCTACGTAGCATGTTACCTAACCTTACCCTTAATAACCCCTGAACCTAACCCTAACCTTAAACCCCTAGCCTAGCTGACTTTAGCAACCCCAAAAATGTGACTTGTGTGCGTTATGAAGAAATAAAATCATGTAAGAAACACAAAATGCGTTGTGATAGAAATGATGTCATTTTCCGTGTGCCTGTTATGAAGTAAAGTCTAATTCTCAATAAGCTCTGATAGTGTGTTGGGTGTTGGCCTATCCTCTCTTGTTTCTCCTGTATCCTCTATGTAGTTTTATGTCCACCCCAGGCTCAGTATGAACATCGAGCATAAATGCCCATAAATGGCAAACATGCCATGTAGGTTGTCCCTGCATTATGATTCCCAGTTTGTCTGTGCCATAACTCAGATATCTGCTAAAACACCACAGGCACATCAGTGAGGACCTGCAATCAGAACAGCATCACCTGTAGGACAGGAAAGATATTACACAGATGCAGTACTGAGAGAGAGAGAGAGAGAGAGAGAGAGAGAGAGAGAGAGAGAGAGAGAGAGAGAGAGAGAGAGACAGCGAGAGAGAGACACAGAGAGAGAGACAGCGAGAGAGAGAGAGAGACAGAGAGAGAGAGAGAGAGAGAGAGAGAGAGAGAGAGAGACAGAGAGAGAGACAGAGAGAGAGAGAGAGAGAGAGAGAGAGAGAGAGACAGAGAGAGACAGAGAGAGACAGAGACAGAGAGAGAGAGAGAGAGAGAGAGAGAGAGAGAGAGAGAGAGAGAGAGACAGAGACAGAGACAGAGACAGAGAGAGAGACAGAGACAGAGACAGAGAGAGAGAGAGAGACAGAGACAGAGACACAGAGAGAGAGAGAGAGAGAGAGAGAGAGAGAGAGGTCTAACAAAATGTGTTAGATTCCACACAGGTGGACTTCATTTAAGTGTCATATGATCTGTCACATGAACTCAGTATATACAGTGGGGAGAACAAGTATTTGATAAACTGCCGATTTTGAAGGTTTTCCTACTGACAAAGCTTGTAGAGGTCTGTAATTTTTATCATAGGTACACTTCAACTGTGAGAGACGGAATCTAAAACAAAAATCCAGAACATCACATTGTATGATTTTTAAGTAATTCATTTGCAATTTATTGCATGACATAAGCATTTGATCACCTACCAACCAGTAAGAATTCCAGCTCTCACAGACCTGTTAGTTTTTCTTTTTGAATCCCTCCTCTTCTCCACTCATTACCTGTATTAACTGCACCTATTTGAACTCGTTACCTATATAAAAGACACCTGTCCACACACTCAATCAAACAGACTCCAACCTCTCCACAATGGCCAAGACCAGAGAGCTGTGTAAGGACATCAGGGATAAAATTGTAGACCTCCACAAGGCTGGGATGGGCTACAGGACAATAGGCAAGCAGCTTGGTGAGAAGGCAACAACTGTTGACGCAATTATTCGAAAATGGAAGAAGTTCAAGATGACGGTCAATCACCCTCGGTCTGGGTCTCCATGCATGATCTCACCTCGTGGGGCATCAATGATCATGAGGAAGGTGAGGGATCAGCCCAGAACTACACGGCAGGACCTGGTCAATGACCTGAAGTGAGCTGGGACCACAGTCTCAAAGAAAACCATTAATAACACACTTCGCCGTCATGGATTAAAATCCTGCAGCGCACGCAAGGTCCCCCTGCTCAAGCCAGCGCATGTCCAGCCCCGTCTGAAGTTTGCCAATGAAACAATTTCTAAAGACTTTTGACATCTAGTGGAAGGCATAGGAACTGCAAATTGAGTCCTAAGTTAATGGATACTGTAATGGCATTGAATAGAAAACAAAAACTAAACAAAACTTCCTGAATGGATTTCTCTCAGGTTTTCGCCTGCTAAATCAGTTTTGTTATACTCACAGACACTATTTTAAAAGTTTTGTTTTCTATCCAAATCTACCAGATATATATGTATCATATCTTCTGGGCCCGAGAAGCAGGCCGTTTAATTTGGGCATGCTTTCATCCACAATTCCGAATGTTGCCCCTTACCCTAGAGAAGTTAAATGTATTGGAATGGCCTAGTCAAAACCCAGATCTCAATCCAATTGGTTGCTGTACACAAGCAGAACCCATCCTACTTGAAGTAGCTGGAGCAGTTTTGCCTTGAAGAATGGGGAAAAATCCCAGTGGCTAGATGTGCCAAGCTTATAGAGACATACCCCAAGAGACTTGCAGCTGTAATTGCTGCAAAAGGTGGCTCTACAAAGTATTGAGTTTGGGGGGGGGGTGGGTCTTCATTGACCTGGCCAAGGCTTTTGACTCTGTCAATCACTGCATTCTTATCGGCAGACTCAACAGCCTTGGTTTCTCAAATGACTGCCTCGCCTGGTTCACCAACTACTTCTCAGATAGAGTTCAGTGTGTCAAATCGGAGGGCCTGTTGTCTGGACCTCTGGCAGTCTCTATTGGGTGCCACAGGGTTCAATTCTCAGGCCGACGATCTTCTCTGTATTCATGAATGATGTCGTTCTTGCTGCTGGTGATTCTCTGATCCACCTCTATGCAGACGACACCATTTTGTATACATCTGGCCTGTCACGCCCTGACCTTAGATATCTCTGTTTTCTATGTATTTTGGTTAGGTCAGGGTGTGACTAGGGTGTGTACTCTAGTGTTGTATGTCTAGGGTTTTGCTTGTCTAGGGTTGTTGTAGGTCTAGGGGGTTTTGTATTTCTATGTTGGCCTGATATGGTTCCCAATCAGAGACAGCTGTTTATCGTTGTCTCTGATTGGTGATCATATTTAGGCAGCCCTGTTTGCCCACTTTCTGTTGTGGGATCTTGTCTACAGTAAGTTGCCTTTGTGCACTCCAGTAGCTTCACGTTTCATTTGTGCTTTTGTTCGTTTTGTTTAAGTGAGTTTCTCTTTATTAAAATGATGTGGAACTCTATCTCATCTTTACGACGACATGGCCCTTCTTTGGACACTGTGCTAACAAACCTCCAAACGAGCTTCAATGCCATACAACACTCCTTCCGTGGCCTCCAACTGCTCTTAAATGCAAGTAAAACTAAATGCATGCTCTTCAACCGATTGCTGCCCGCACCCACCTGCCCGACTAGCATCACTACTCTGGACGGTTCTGACCTAGAATATGTGGACAACTACAAATACCTAGGTGTCTGGTTAAACTGTAAACTCTTCTTCCAGACTCACATTAAGCATCTCCATCTCCAAAATTAAATATAGAATCGGCTTCCTATTTCGCATCAAAGCATCCTTCACTCATGTGGCCAAACATACCCTCGTAAAACTGGCTATCCTACCGATCCTTGACTTTGGCTATATCATTTACAAAATAGCCGTCAATCCGTTTTGTCACTAAAGCCCATATACTACCCACCACTGCGACCTGTATGCTCTCGTTGGCTGGCCCTCCCCTCATATTCGTCGCCAAACCCACTGGCTCCAGGTCATCTATAAGTCTTTGCTAGATAAAGCCCTGCCTTATCTCAGCTTACTGGTCACAATAGCAGCACCCACCCGTAGCACGCGCTCCAGCAGGTATATTTACTGGTCATCCCCAAAGCCAACACCACTTTGGCCGCCTTTCCTTCCAGTTCTCTGCTGCAAATGACTGGAACGAATTGCAAAAATGACTGAAGCTGGAGACTTATATCTCCCTCTCTAACTTTAAGCATAAGCTGTCAGTGCAGCTTACCGATCATTACACTGCACATCTGTAAATAGCCCACCCAACTACCTTATTTATTATTTTGCTCCTTTGCACCCCAGTATCTCTACTTGCACATTCATCTTCTGCACATCTATCACTCCAGTGTTAAATTGCTAAATTGTAATTATTTCACCACTATGGCCTATTTATTGCCTTACCTCCCTAATCTTACTACATTTGCACACACTGTATATATATTTTTCTATTGTGTTATTGACTGTACGTTTGTTTATCCCATTTGTTCCTTTTCAGAAGTAAATTTACTTGATGTACCGTTAGAGAGAGAGCTTGCCAAAAGTTGGCTAATGTTAGCCCTTATTTTTGCCTCAATCACACTAGACCTGAAACAAATGATGAAACCATCGGCCATACGATTTAATACTGATATTCTGATGTTTTTTCGGTGCAATGTGAATTTTATTAGTCAGTATGGCAATGTAACATTATGAATCTGTCAGTTTCCCTGCTAATTCCCTACTTTTCACAGTGACACAGTAATAAACAGCTCTAACGTTGCAGGTTTCACAGTAGAGGTCTGCACAGGACCAATTTCTTCATCCTGCTCCCGCCCCGCACCCACTGGCTTTCTGTCTGACTCCCACCTGCTACCGCAAGAACTGGTCCCAAACCCAACCGCAGTCCTGCAATGTTATTTTAGGCATATGCTCACTTGCCAGCCATGGTCCCAGCAATTTTGCACCCTATAGACAATATCAAATGTGCAAAAATAACTTCATAAATAGGTTCAATTACCAGAGATTCTCACATGGCCCTAATATTGTATTACGGGGATAAATCAGCCAGTATGCTTGATGTAGTTTGAAGAGCGCAGAGTTGGAGAAACTTGCAAGTTCTCTTGAGCTATTTTTATATCCTATCTTTTAGGAGTGGGGAGATTTTCAGATGGAGAAATATGGGTGACCAATATTTAGGCCTATTTCTAGGCAATGTAGTAAACTATAGTCTAATCATAGGCCTATTTAGGAAGTACATTTCCTTTCAAATATAAGTGTCCCGTGCTTCTCTACATAGGCTATAGCCTACTCTATTTAACTGAGACCACATGCACACCTGATCTCACAGGTATGGCTACTGAACTGGAAACAGCAAGAATTATGACAGTGACACCTGCTATGTTTTGCATAGTCCTATAGGATATAGCCTAGTTTTTAGGAAGATGATTGGCAGCCAGAGACAACTGGCTTCAATACTAATTGAAAATGAAAAGGCACAACGCTCGCTCACCCTAGTAGCCTAACCTATGGTCACCATAGTAGCCTAACCTATGGTCACCCTAGTAGCCTAACCTATGGTCACCCTAGTAGCCTAACCTATGGTCACCCTAGTAGCCTAACCTATGGTCACCCTAGTAGCTATGGTCACCCTAGCCTAACCTGGTGGTGACCCTAGTAGCCTAACCTATGGTCACCCTAGTAGCCTAACCTATGGTCACCCTAGTAGCCTAACCTATGGTCACCCTAGTAGCCTAACCTATGGTCACCCTAGTAGCCTAACCTATGGTCACCCTAGTAGCCTAACCTATGGTCGCCATAGTAGCCCAACCAATGGTCACGCTAGTAGCCTAACCTATGGTGACCCTAGTAGCCTAACCTATGGTCACCCTAGTAGCCTAACCTATGGTCACCCTAGTAGCCTAACCTATGGTCACCCTAGTAGCCTAACCTATGGTCACCCTAGTAGCCTAAACTATGGTCACCCTAGTAGCCTAACCTATGGTCACCATAGTAGCCTAACCTATGGTCACCCTAGTAGCCTAAACTATGGTCACCCTAGTAGCCTAAACTATGGTCACCCTAGTAGTCTAACCTATGGTCACCCTAGTAGCCTAACCTATGGTCACCCTAGTAGCCTAACCTATGGTCACCCTAGTAGCCTAAACTATGGTCACCCTAGTAGCCTAACCTATGGTCACCATAGTAGCCTAACCTATGGTCACCCTAGTAGCCTAAACTATGGTCACCCTAGTAGTCTAACCTATGGTCACCCTAGTAGCCTAACCTATGGTCACCCTAGTAGCCTAACCTATGGTCACCCTAGTAGCCTAACCTATGGTCACCCTAGTAGCCTAACCTATGGTCGCCATAGTAGCCCAACCTATGGTCACGCTAGTAGCCTAACCTATGGTGACCCTAGTAGCCTAACCTATGGTCACTCTAGTAGCCTAACCTATGGTCACCCTAGTAGCCTAACCTATGGTCACCCTAGTAGCCTAACCTATGGTCACCCTAGTAGCCTAAACTATGGTCACCCTAGTAGCCTAACCTATGGTCACCATAGTAGCCTAACCTATGGTCACCCTAGTAGCCTAACCTATGGTCACCCTAGTAGCCTAACCTATGGTCACCATAGTAGCCTAACCTATGGTCACCCTAGTAGCCTAACCTATGGTCACCCTAGTAGCCTAACCTATGGTCGCCATAGTAGCCCAACCTATGGTCACGCTAGTAGCCTAACCTATGGTGACCCTAGTAGCCTAACCTATGGTCACCCTAGTAGCCTAACCTATGGTCACCCTAGTAGCCTAACCTATGGTCACCCTAGTAGCCTAACCTATGGTCACCCTAGTAGCCTAACCTATGGTCACCCTAGTAGCCTAACCTATGGTCACCCTAGTAGCCTAACCTATGGTCACCCTAGTAGCCTAACCTATGGTCGCCATAGTAGCCCAACCAATGGTCACGCTAGTAGCCTAACCTATGGTGACCCTAGTAGCCTAACCTATGGTCACCCTAGTAGCCTAACCTATGGTCACCCTAGTAGCCTAACCTATGGTCACCCTAGTAGCCTAACCTATGGTCACCCTAGTAGCCTAACCTATGGTCACCCTAGTAGCCTAACCTATGGTCACCCTAGTAGCCTAACCTATGGTCACCCTAGTAGCCTAACCTATGGTCACCCTAGTAGCCTAGTAGCCTATGGTCACCCTAGTAGCCTAACCTATGGTCACCCTAGTAGCCTAACCTATGGTCACCCTAGTAGCCTAACCTATGGTCACCTAGTAGCCTAACCTATGGTCACCTAGTAGCCTAACCTATGGTCACCCTAGTAGCCTAACCTATGGTCACCCTAGTAGCCCTAACCTATGGTCACCCTAGTAGCCTAACCTATGGTCACCCTAGTAGCCTAACCTATGGTCACCCTAGTAGCCTAACCTATGGTCACCCTAGTAGCCTAACCTATGGTCACCCTAGTAGCCTAACCTATGGTCACCCTAGTAGCCTAACCTATGGTCACCCTAGTAGCCTAACCTATGGTCACCCTAGTAGCCTAACCTATGGTCACCCTAGTAGCCTAACCTATGGTCACCCTAGTACTAACCTATGGTAGTAGCCTAACCTATGGTCACCCTAGTAGCCTAACCTATGGTCACCCTAGTAGCCTAACCTATGGTCACCCTAGTAGCCTAACCTATGGTCACCCTAGTAGCCTAACCTATGGTCACCCTAGTAGCCTAACCTATGGTCACCCTAGTAGCCTAACCTATGGTCACCCTAGTAGCCTAACCTATGGTCACCCTAGTAGCCTAACCTGTGGTCACCCTAGTAGCCTAACCTATGGTCACCCTAGTAGCCTAACCTGGTCCCCTAGTAGCCTAACCTATGGTCACCCTAGTAGCCTAACCTATGGTCACCCTAGTAGCCTAACCTATGGTCACCCTAGTAGCCTAACCTATGGTCACCCTAGTAGCCTAACCTATGGTCACCCTAGTAGCCTAACCTATGGTCACCCTAGTAGCCTAACCTATGGTCACCCTAGTAGCCTAACCTATGGTCACCCTAGTAGCCTAACCTATGGTCACCCTAGTAGCCTAACCTATGGTCACCCTAGTAGCCTAACCTATGGTCACCCTAGTAGCCTAACCTATGGTCACCCTAGTAGCCTAACCTATGGTCACCTAGTAGCCTAACCTATGGTCACCCTAGTAGCCTAACCTATGGTCACCCTAGTAGCCTAACCTATGGTCACCCTAGTAGCCTAACCTATGGTCACCCTAGTAGCCTAACCTATGGTCACCCTAGTAGCCTAACCTGGTCACCCTAACCTATGGTCACACCTAGTAGCCTAACCTATGGTCACCCTAGTAGCCTAACCTATGGTCACCCTAGTAGCCTAACCTATGGTCACCCTAGTAGCCTAACCTATGGTCACCTAGTAGCCTAACCTATGGTCACCCTAGTAGCCTAACCTATGGTCACCCTAGTAGCCTATGGTCAAGTAGCCTAACCTATGGTCACCCTAGTAGCCTAACCTATGGTCACCCTAGTAGCCTAACCTATGGTCACCCTAGTAGCCTAACCTATGGTCACCCTAGTAGCCTAACCTATGGTCACCTAGTAGCCTAACCTATGGTCACCCTAGTAGCCTAACCTATGGTCACCTAGTAGCCTAACCTATGGTCACCCTAGTAGCCTAACCTATGGTCACCCTAGTAGCCTAACCTATGGTCACCTAGTAGCCTAACCTATGGTCACCCTAGTAGTAGTCACCCTAGTAGCCTAACCTATGGTCACCCTAGTAGCCTAACCTATGGTCACCCTAGTAGCCTAACCTATGGTCACCCTAGTAGCCTAACCTATGGTCACCCTAGTAGCCTAACCTATGGTCACCTAGTAGCCTAACCTATGGTCACCCTAGTAGCCTAACCTATGGTCACCCTAGTAGCCTAACCTATGGTCACCCTAGTAGCCTAACCTATGGTCACCCTAGTAGCCTAACCTATGGTCACCCTAGTAGCCTAACCTATGGTCACCCTAGTAGCCTAACCTATGGTCACCCTAGTAGCCTAACCTATGGTCACCCTAGTAGCCTAACCTATGGTCACCCTAGTAGCCTAACCTATGGTCACCCTAGTAGCCTAACCTATGGTCACCCTAGTAGCCTAACCTATGGTCACCCTAGTAGCCTAACCTATGGTCACCCTAGTAGCCTAACCTATGGTCACCCTAGTAGCCTAACCTATGGTCACCCTAGTAGCCTAACCTATGGTCACCCTAGTAGCCTAACCTATGGTCACCCTAGTAGCCTAACCTATGGTAGCCTAACCTATGGTCACCTAGTAGCCTAACCTATGGTCACCCTAGTAGCCTAACCTATGGTCACCCTAGTAGCCTAACCTATGGTCACCCTAGTAGCCTAACCTATGGTCACCCTAGTAGCCTAACCTATGGTCACCCTAGTAGCCTAACCTATGGTCACCCTAGTAGCCTAACCTATGGTCACCCTAGTAGCCTAACCTATGGTCACCTAGTAGCCTAACCTATGGTCACCTAGTAGCCTAACCTATGGTCACCCTAGTAGCCTAACCTATGGTCACCCTAGTAGCCTAACCTATGGTCACCCTAGTAGCCTAACCTATGGTCACCCTAGTAGCCTAACCTATGGTCACCCTAGTAGCCTAACCTATGGTCACCCTAGTAGCCTAACCTATGGTCACCTAGTAGCCTAACCTATGGTCACCCTAGTAGCCTAACCTATGGTCACCTAGTAGCCTAACCTATGGTCACCCTAGTAGCCTAACCTATGGTCACCCTAGTAGCCTAACCTATGGTCACCCTAGTAGCCTAACCTATGGTCACCTAGTAGCCTAACCTATGGTCACCCTAGTAGCCTAACCTATGGTCACCCTAGTAGCCTAACCTATGGTCACCTAGTAGCCTAACCTATGGTCACCCTAGTAGCCTAACCTATGGTCACCCTAGTAGCCTAACCTATGGTCACCTAGTAGCCTAACCTATGGTCACCCTAGTAGCCTAACCTATGGTCACCCTAGTAGCCTAACCTATGGTCACCCCTAGTAGCCTAACCTATGGTCACCCTAGTAGCCTAACCTATGGTCACCCTAGTAGCCTAACCTATGGTCACCCTAGTAGCCTAACCTATGGTCACCCTAGTAGCCTAACCTATGGTCACCCTAGTAGCCTAACCTATGGTCACCCTAGTAGCCTAACCTATGGTCACCTAGTAGCCTAACCTATGGTCACCCTAGTAGCCTAACCTATGGTCACCCTAGTAGCCTAACCTATGGTCACCCTAGTAGCCTAACCTATGGTCACCTAGTAGCCTAACCTAGTAGCCTAACCTATGGTCACCCTAGTAGCCTAACCTATGGTCACCCTAGTAGCCTAACCTATGGTCACCTAGTAGCCTAACCTATGGTCACCCTAGTAGCCTAACCTATGGTCACCCTAGTAGCCTAACCTATGGTCACCCTAGTAGCCTAACCTATGGTCACCCTAGTAGCCTAACCTATGGTCACCCTAGTAGCCTAACCTATGGTCACCCTAGTAGCCTAACCTATGGTCACCTAGTAGCCTAACCTATGGTCACCCTAGTAGCCTAACCTATGGTCACCCTAGTAGCCTAACCTATGGTCACCCTAGTAGCCTAACCTATGGTCACCCTAGTAGCCTAACCTATGGTCACCCTAGTAGCCTAACCTATGGTCACCCTAGTAGCCTAACCTATGGTCACCCTAGTAGCCTAACCTATGGTCACCCTAGTAGCCTAACCTATGGTCACCCTAGTAGCCTAACCTATGGTCACCCTAGTAGCCTAACCTATGGTCACCCTAGTAGCCTAACCTATGGTCACCCTAGTAGCCTAACCTATGGTCACCCTAGTAGCCTAACCTATGGTCACCCTAGTAGCCTAACCTATGGTCACCCTAGTAGCCTAACCTATGGTCACCCTAGTAGCCTAACCTATGGTCACCATAGTAGCCTAACCTATGGTCACCCTAGTAGCCTAACCTATGGTCACCCTAGTAGCCTAACCTATGGTCACCTAGTAGCCTAACCTATGGTCACCCTAGTAGCCTAACCTATGGTCACCCTAGTAGCCTAACCTATGGTCACCCTAGTAGCCTAACCTATGGTCACCCTAGTAGCCTAACCTATGGTCACCCTAGTAGCCTAACCTATGGTCACCCTAGTAGCCTAACCTATGGTCACCTAGTAGCCTAACCTATGGTCACCCTAGTAGCCTAACCTATGGTCACCCTAGTAGCCTAACCTATGGTCACCCTAGTAGCCTAACCTATGGTCACCCTAGTAGCCTAACCTATGGTCACCCTAGTAGCCTAACCTATGGTCACCCTAGTAGCCTAACCTAGTGGTCACCCCTAGTAGCCTAACCTATGGTCACCCTAGTAGCCTAACCTATGGTCACCCTAGTAGCCTAACCTATGGTCACCCTAGTAGCCTAACCTATGGTCACCCTAGTAGCCTAACCTATGGTCACCCTAGTAGCCTAACCTATGGTCACCCTAGTAGCCTAACCTATGGTCACCCTAGTAGCTAACCTATGGTCACCCTAGTAGCCTAACCTATGGTCACCCTAGTAGCCTAACCTATGGTCACCCTAGTAGCCTAACCTATGGTCACCCTAGTAGCCTAACCTATGGTCACCCTAGTAGCCTAACCTATGGTCACCCTAGTAGCCTAACCTATGGTCACCCTAGTAGCCTAACCTATGGTCACCCTAGTAGCCTAACCTATGGTCACCCTAGTAGCCTAACCTATGGTCACCCTAGTAGCCTAACCTATGGTCACCCTAGTAGCCTAACCTATGGTCACCCTAGTAGCTAGTAGCCTAACCTATGGTCACCCTAGTAGCCTAACCTATGGTCACCCTAGTAGCCTAACCTATGGTCACCCTAGTAGCCTAACCTATGGTCACCCTAGTAGCCTAACCTATGGTCACCCTAGTAGCCTAACCTATGGTCACCCTAGTAGCCTAACCTATGGTCACCCTAGTAGCCTAACCTATGGTCACCCTAGTAGCCTAACCTATGGTCACCTAGTAGCCTAACCTATGGTCACCCTAGTAGCCTAACCTATGGTCACCCTAGTAGCCTAACCTATGGTCACCCTAGTAGCCTAACCTATGGTCACCCTAGTAGCCTAACCTATGGTCACCCTAGTAGCCTAACCTATGGTCACCCTAGTAGCCTAACCTATGGTCACCCTAGTAGCCTAACCTATGGTCACCCTAGTAGCCTAACCTATGGTCACCCTAGTAGCCTAACCTATGGTCACCCTAGTAGCCTAACCTATGGTCACCCTAGTAGCCTAACCTATGGTCACCCTAGTAGCCTAACCTATGGTCACCCTAGTAGCCTAACCTATGGTCACCCTAGTAGCCTAACCTATGGTCACCCTAGTAGCCTAACCTATGGTCACCCTAGTAGCCTAACCTATGGTCACCATAGTAGCCTAACCTATGGTCACCCTAGTAGCCTAACCTATGGTCACCCTAGTAGCCTAACCTATGGTCACCTAGTAGCCTAACCTATGGTCACCCTAGTAGCCTAACCTATGGTCACCTAGTAGCCTAACCTATGGTCACCCTAGTAGCCTAACCTATGGTCACCCTAGTAGCCTAACCTATGGTCACCCTAGTAGCCTAACCTATGGTCACCCTAGTAGCCTAACCTATGGTCACCCTAGTAGCCTAACCTATGGTCACCCTAGTAGCCTAACCTATGGTCACCCTAGTAGCCTAACCTATGGTCACCCTAGTAGCCTAACCTATGGTCACCCTAGTAGCCTAACCTATGGTCACCCTAGTAGCCTAACCTATGGTCACCCTAGTAGCCTAACCTATGGTCACCCTAGTAGCCTAACCTATGGTCACCTAGTAGCCTAACCTATGGTCACCCTAGTAGCCTAACCTATGGTCACCCTAGTAGCCTAACCTATGGTCACCCTAGTAGCCTAACCTATGGTCACCCTAGTAGCCTAACCTATGGTCACCCTAGTAGCCTAACCTATGGTCACCCTAGTAGCCTAACCTATGGTCACCTAGTAGCCTAACCTATGGTCACCCTAGTAGCCTAACCTATGGTCACCCTAGTAGCCTAACCTATGGTCACCCTAGTAGCCTAACCTATGGTCACCCTAGTAGCCTAACCTATGGTCACCCTAGTAGCCTAACCTATGGTCACCCTAGTAGCCTAACCTATGGTCACCCTAGTAGCCTAACCTATGGTCACCATAGTAGCCTAACCTATGGTCACCCTAGTAGCCTAACCTATGGTCACCCTAGTAGCCTAACCTATGGTCACCCTAGTAGCCTAACCTATGGTCACCCTAGTAGCCTAACCTATGGTCACCCTAGTAGCCTAACCTATGGTCACCCTAGTAGCCTAACCTATGGTCACCCTAGTAGCCTAACCTATGGTCACCCTAGTAGCCTAACCTATGGTCACCCTAGTAGCCTAACCTATGGTCACCCTAGTAGCCTAACCTATGGTCACCCTAGTAGCCTAACCTATGGTCACCCTAGTAGCCTAACCTATGGTCACCCTAGTAGCCTAACCTATGGTCACCCTAGTAGCCTAACCTATGGTCACCCTAGTAGCCTAACCTATGGTCACCCTAGTAGCCTAACCTATGGTCACCCTAGTAGCCTAACCTATGGTCACCCTAGTAGCCTAACCTATGGTCACCCTAGTAGCCTAACCTATGGTCACCCTAGTAGCCTAACCTATGGTCACCCTAGTAGCCTAACCTATGGTCACCCTAGTAGCCTAACCTATGGTCACCCTAGTAGCCTAACCTATGGTCACCCTAGTAGCCTAACCTATGGTCACCCTAGTAGCCTAACCTATGGTCACCCTAGTAGCCTAACCTATGGTCACCCTAGTAGCCTAACCTATGGTCACCCTAGTAGCCTAACCTATGGTCACCCTAGTAGCCTAACCTATGGTCACCCTAGTAGCCTAACCTATGGTCACCCTAGTAGCCTAACCTATGGTCACCCTAGTAGCCTAACCTATGGTCACCCTAGTAGCCTAACCTATGGTCACCCTAGTAGCCTAACCTATGGTCACCCTAGTAGCCTAACCTATGGTCACCCTAGTAGCCTAACCTATGGTCACCCTAGTAGCCTAACCTATGGTCACCCTAGTAGCCTAACCTATGGTCACCCTAGTAGCCTAACCTATGGTCACCCTAGTAGCCTAACCTATGGTCACCCTAGTAGCCTAACCTATGGTCACCCTAGTAGCCTAACCTATGGTCACCCTAGTAGCCTAACCTATGGTCACCCTAGTAGCCTAACCTATGGTCACCCTAGTAGCCTAACCTATGGTCACCCTAGTAGCCTAACCTATGGTCACCCTAGTAGCCTAACCTATGGTCACCCTAGTAGCCTAACCTATGGTCACCCTAGTAGCCTAACCTATGGTCACCTAGTAGCCTAACCTATGGTCACCCTAGTAGCCTAACCTATGGTCACCCTAGTAGCCTAACCTATGGTCACCCTAGTAGCCTAACCTATGGTCACCCTAGTAGCCTAACCTATGGTCACCCTAGTAGCCTAACCTATGGTCACCCTAGTAGCCTAACCTATGGTCACCCTAGTAGCCTAACCTATGGTCACCCTAGTAGCCTAACCTATGGTCACCCTAGTAGCCTAACCTATGGTCACCCTAGTAGCCTAACCTATGGTCACCCTAGTAGCCTAACCTATGGTCACCCTAGTAGCCTAACCTATGGTCACCCTAGTAGCCTAACCTATGGTCACCCTAGTAGCCTAACCTATGGTCACCCTAGTAGCCTAACCTATGGTCACCCTAGTAGCCTAACCTATGGTCACCCTAGTAGCCTAACCTATGGTCACCCTAGTAGCCTAACCTATGGTCACCCTAGTAGCCTAACCTATGGTCACCCTAGTAGCCTAACCTATGGTCACCCTAGTAGCCTAACCTATGGTCACCTAGTAGCCTAACCTATGGTCACCCTAGTAGCCTAACCTATGGTCACCCTAGTAGCCTAACCTATGGTCACCCTAGTAGCCTAACCTATGGTCACCCTAGTAGCCTAACCTATGGTCACCCTAGTAGCCTAACCTATGGTCACCCTAGTAGCCTAACCTATGGTCACCCTAGTAGCCTAACCTATGGTCACCCTAGTAGCTAACCTATGGTCACCCTAGTAGCCTAACCTATGGTCACCCTAGTAGCCTAACCTATGGTCACCCTAGTAGCCTAACCTATGGTCACCCTAGTAGCCTAACCTATGGTCACCCTAGTAGCCTAACCTATGGTCACCCTAGTAGCCTAACCTATGGTCACCCTAGTAGCCTAACCTATGGTCACCCTAGTAGCCTAACCTATGGTCACCCTAGTAGCCTAACCTATGGTCACCCTAGTAGCCTAACCTATGGTCACCCTAGTAGCCTAACCTATGGTCACCCTAGTAGCCTAACCTATGGTCACCCTAGTAGCCTAACCTATGGTCACCCTAGTAGCCTAACCTATGGTCACCCTAGTAGCCTAACCTATGGTCACCCTAGTAGCCTAACCTATGGTCACCCTAGTAGCCTAACCTATGGTCACCCTAGTAGCCTAACCTATGGTCACCTAGTAGCCTAACCTATGGTCACCCTAGTAGCCTAACCTATGGTCACCCTAGTAGCCTAACCTATGGTCACCCTAGTAGCCTAACCTATGGTCACCCTAGTAGCCTAACCTATGGTCACCCTAGTAGCCTAACCTATGGTCACCCTAGCCTAAGTCACCCTAACCTATGGTCACCTAGTAGCCTAACCTATGGTCACCCTAGTAGCCTAACCTATGGTCACCCTAGTAGCCTAACCTATGGTCACCCTAGTAGCCTAACCTATGGTCACCCTAGTAGCCTAACCTATGGTCACCCTAGCCTAGCCTATGGTCACCCCTAGTGGTCATGGTCACCCTAGTAGCCTAACCTATGGTCACCCTAGTAGCCTAACCTATGGTCACCCTAGTAGCCTAACCTATGGTCACCCTAGTAAGCCTAACCTAATGGTCACCCTAGTAGCCTAACCTATGGTCACCCTAGTAGCCTAACCTATGGTCACCCTAGTAGCCTAACCTATGGTCACCTAGTAGCCTAACCTATGGTCACCCTAGTAGCCTAACCTATGGTCACCCTAGTAGCCTAACCTATGGTCACCCTAGTAGCCTAACCTATGGTCACCCTAGTAGCCTAACCTATGGTCACCCTAGTAGCCTAACCTATGGTCACCCTAGTAGCCTAACCTATGGTCACCCTAGTAGCCTAACCTATGGTCACCCTAGTAGCCTAACCTATGGTCACCCTAGTAGCCTAACCTATGGTCACCCTAGTAGCCTAACCTATGGTCACCTAGTAGCCTAACCTATGGTCACCCTAGTAGCCTAACCTATGGTCACCCTAGTAGCCTAACCTATGGTCACCCTAGTAGCCTAACCTATGGTCACCCTAGTAGCCTAACCTATGGTCACCCTAGTAGCCTAACCTATGGTCACCCTAGTAGCCTAACCTATGGTCACCCTAGTAGCCTAACCTATGGTCACTAACCTAGTAGCCTAACCTATGGTCACCCTAGTAGCCTAACCTATGGTCACCCTAGTAGCCTAACCTATGGTCACCCTAGTAGCCTAACCTATGGTCACCCTAGTAGCCTAACCTATGGTCACCCTAGTAGCCTAACCTATGGTCACCCTAGTAGCCTAACCTATGGTCACCCTAGTAGCCTAACCTATGGTCACCCTAGTAGCCTAACCTATGGTCACCCTAGTAGCCTAACCTATGGTCACCCTAGTAGCCTAACCTATGGTCACCCTAGTAGCCTAACCTATGGTCACCCTAGTAGCCTAACCTATGGTCACCTAGTAGCCTAACCTATGGTCACCCTAGTAGCCTAACCTATGGTCACCCTAGTAGCCTAACCTATGGTCACCCTAGTAGCCTAACCTATGGTCACCCTAGTAGCCTAACCTATGGTCACCCTAGTAGCCTAACCTATGGTCACCCTAGTAGCCTAACCTATGGTCACCCTAGTAGCCTAACCTATGGTCACCCTAGTAGCCTAACCTATGGTCACCCTAGTAGCCTAACCTATGGTCACCCTAGTAGCCTAACCTATGGTCACCCTAGTAGCCTAACCTATGGTATGGTAGCCTAACCTATGGTCTAGTAGCCTAACCTATGGTCACCCTAGTAGCCTAACCTATGGTCACCCTAGTAGCCTAACCTATGGTCACCCTAGTAGCCTAACCTATGGTCACCCTAGTAGCCTAACCTATGGTCACCCTAGTAGCCTAACCTATGGTCACCCTAGTAGCCTAACCTATGGTCACCCTAGTAGCCTAACCTATGGTCACCCTAGTAGCCTCTAACCTATGGTCACCCTAGTAGCCTAACCTATGGTCACCCTAGTAGCCTAACCTATGGTCACCCTAGTAGCCTAACCTATGGTCACCCTAGTAGCCTAACCTATGGTCACCCTAGTAGCCTATGGCCTAGTAGCTAACCTATGGTCACCCTAGTAGCCTAACCTATGGTCACCCTAGTAGCCTAACCTATGGTCACCCTAGTAGCCTAACCTATGGTCACCCTAGTAGCCTAACCTATGGTCACCCTAGTAGCCTAACCTATGGTCACCCTAGTAGCCTAACCTATGGTCACCCTAGTAGCCTAACCTATGGTCACCCTAGTAGCCTAACCTATGGTCACCCTAGTAGCCTAACCTATGGTCACCCTAGTAGCCTAACCTATGGTCACCCTAGTAGCCTAACCTATGGTCACCCTAGTAGCCTAACCTATGGTCACCCTAGTAGCCTAACCTATGGTCACCCTAGTAGCCTAACCTAATGGTCACCCTAGTAGCCTAACCTATGGTCACCCTAGTAGCCTAACCTATGGTCACCCTAGTAGCCTAACCTATGGTCACCCTAGTAGCCTAACCTATGGTCACCCTAGTAGCCTAACCTATGGTCACCCTAGTAGCCTAACCTATATGGTCACCCTAGTAGCCTAACCTATGGTCACCCTAGTAGCCTAACCTATGGTCACCCTAGTAGCCTAACCTATGGTCACCCTAGTAGCCTAACCTATGGTCACCCTAGTAGCCTAACCTACTGGTCACCCTAGTAGCCTAACCTATGGTCACCCTAGTAGCCTAACCTATGGTCACCCTAGTAGCCTAACCTATGGTCACCCTAGTAGCCTAACCTATGGTCACCCTAGTAGCCTAACCTATGGTCACCCTAGTAGCCTAACCTATGGTCACCCTAGTAGCCTAACCTATGGTCACCCTAGTAGCCTAACCTATGGTCACCCTAGTAGCCTAACCTATGGTCACCCTAGTAGCCTAACCTATGGTCACCCTAGTAGCCTAACCTATGGTCACCCTAGTAGCCTAACCTATGGTCACCCTAGTAGCCTAACCTATGGTCACCCTAGTAGCCTAACCTATGGTCACCCTAGTAGCCTAACCTATGGTCACCCTAGTAGCCTAACCTATGGTCACCCTAGTAGCCTAACCTATGGTCACCCTAGTAGCCTAACCTATGGTCACCCTAGTAGCCTAACCTATGGTCACCCTAGTAGCCTAACCTATGGTCACCCTAGTAGCCTAACCTATGGTCACCCTAGTAGCCTAACCTATGGTCACCCTAGTAGCCTAACCTATGGTCACCCTAGTAGCCTAACCTATGGTCACCCTAGTAGCCTAACCTATGGTCACCCTAGTAGCCTAACCTATGGTCACCCTAGTAGCCTAACCTATGGTCACCCTAGTAGCCTAACCTATGGTCACCCTAGTAGCCTAACCTATGGTCACCCTAGTAGCCTAACCTATGGTCAACCTATGGTCCCTAGTAGCCTAACCTATGGTCACCCTAGTAGCCTAACCTATGGTCACCCTAGTAGCCTAACCTATGGTCACCCTAGTAGCCTAACCTATGGTCACCCTAGTAGCCTAACCTATGGTCACCCTAGTAGCCTAACCTATGGTCACCCTAGTAGCCTAACCTATGGTCACCCTAGTAGCCTAACCTATGGTCACCCTAGTAGCCTAACCTATGGTCACCCTAGTAGCCTAACCTATGGTCACCCTAGTAGCCTAACCTATGGTCACCTAGTAGCCTAACCTATGGTCACCCTAGTAGCCTAACCTATGGTCACCCTAGTAGCCTAACCTATGGTCACCCTAGTAGCCTAACCTATGGTCACCCTAGTAGCCTAACCTATGGTCACCCTAGTAGCCTAACCTATGGTCACCCTAGTAGCCTAACCTATGGTCACCCTAGTAGCCTAACCTATGGTCACCCTAGTAGCCTAACCTATGGTCACCCTAGTAGCCTAACCTATGGTCACCCTAGTAGCCTAACCTATGGTCACCCTAGTAGCCTAACCTATGGTCACCCTAGTAGCCTAACCTATGGTCACCCTAGTAGCCTAACCTATGGTCACCCTAGTAGCCTAACCTATGGTCACCCTAGTAGCCTAACCTATGGTCACCCTAGTAGCCTAACCTATGGTCACCCTAGTAGCCTAACCTATGGTCACCCTAGTAGCCTAACCTATGGTCACCTATGGTCACCCTAGTAGCCTAACCTATGGTCACCCTAGTAGCCTAACCTATGGTCACCCTAGTAGCCTAACCTATGGTCACCCTAGTAGCCTAACCTATGGTCACCCTAGTAGCCTAACCTATGGTCACCTAGTAGTCACCCTAGTAGCCTAACCTATGGTCACCCTAGTAGCCTAACCTATGGTCACCCTAGTAGCCTAACCTATGGTCACCCTAGTAGCCTAACCTATGGTCACCCTAGTAGCCTAACCTATGGTCACCCTAGTAGCCTAACCTATGGTCACCCTAGTAGCCTAACCTATGGTCACCCTAGTAGCCTAACCTATGGTCACCCTAGTAGCCTAACCTATGGTCACCCTAGTAGCCTAACCTATGGTCACCCTAGTAGCCTAACCTATGGTCACCCTAGTAGCCTAACCTATGGTCACCCTAGTAGCCTAACCTATGGTCACCCTAGTAGCCTAACCTATGGTCACCCTAGTAGCCTAACCTATGGTCTAGTAGCCTAACCTATGGTCACCCTAGTAGCCTAACCTATGGTCACCCTAGTAGCCTAACCTATGGTCACCCTAGTAGCCTAACCTATGGTCACCCTAGTAGCCTAACCTATGGTCACCCTAGTAGCCTAACCTATGGTCACCCTAGTAGCCTAACCTATGGTCACCTAGTAGCCTAACCTATGGTCACCCTAGTAGCCTAACCTATGGTCACCCTAGTAGCCTAACCTATGGTCACCCTAGTAGCCTAACCTATGGTCACCCTAGTAGCCTAACCTATGGTCACCCTAGTAGCCTAACCTATGGTCACCCTAGTAGCCTAACCTATGGTCACCCTAGTAGCCTAACCTATGGTCACCCTAGTAGCCTAACCTATGGTCACCCTAGTAGCCTAACCTATGGTCACCCTAGTAGCCTAACCTATGGTCACCCTAGTAACCTAACCTAGTAGGTAACCTATGGTCACCCTAGTAGCCTAACCTATGGTCACCCTAGTAGCCTAACCTATGGTCACCCTAGTAGCCTAACCTATGGTCACCCTAGTAGCCTAACCTATGGTCACCCTAGTAGCCTAACCTATGGTCACCCTAGTAGCCTAACCTATGGTCACCCTAGTAGCCTAACCTATGGTCACCCTAGTAGCCTAACCTATGGTCACCCTAGTAGCCTAACCTATGGTCACCCTAGTAGCCTAACCTATGGTCACCCTAGTAGCCTAACCTATGGTCACCCTAGTAGCCTAACCTATGGTCACCCTAGTAGCCTAAACCCTAGTATGGTCACCCTAGTAGCCTAACCTATGGTCACCCTAGTAGCCAACCTATGGTCACGCTAGTAGCCTAACCTATGGTCACCCTAGTAGCCTAACCTATGGTCACCCTAGTAGCCTAACCTATGGTCACCCTAGTAGCCTAACCTATGGTCACCCTAGTAGCCTAACCTATGGTCACCCTAGTAGCCTAACCTATGGTCACCCTAGTAGCCTAACCTATGGTCACCCTAGTAGCCTAACCTATGGTCACCCTAGTAGCCTAACCTATGGTCACCCTAGTAGCCTAACCTATGGTCACCCTAGTAGCCTAACCTATGGTCACCCTAGTAGCCTAACCTATGGTCACCCTAGTAGCCTAACCTATGGTCACCCTAGTAGCCTAACCTATGGTCACCCTAGTAGCCTAACCTATGGTCACCCTAGTAGCCTAACCTATGGTCACCCTAGTAGCCTAACCTATGGTCACCCTAGTAGCCTAACCTATGGTCACCCTAGTAGCCTAACCTATGGTCACCCTAGTAGCCTAACCTATGGTCACCCTAGTAGCCTAACCTATGGTCACCCTAGTAGCCTAACCTATGGTCACCCTAGTAGCCTAACCTATGGTCACCATAGTAGCCTAACCTATGGTCACCCTAGTAGCCTAACCTATGGTCACCCTAGTAGCCTAACCTATGGTCACCCTAGTAGCCTAACCTATGGTCACCCTAGTAGCCTAACCTATGGTCACCCTAGTAGCCTAACCTATGGTCACCCTAGTAGCCTAACCTATGGTCACCCTAGTAGCCTAACCTATGGTCACCCTAGTAGCCTAACCTATGGTCACCCTAGTAGCCTAACCTATGGTCACCCTAGTAGCCTAACCTATGGTCACCCTAGTAGCCTAACCTATGGTCACCCTAGTAGCCTAACCTATGGTCACCCTAGTAGCCTAACCTATGGTCACCCTAGTAGCCTAACCTATGGTCACCCTAGTAGCCTAACCTATGGTCACCCTAGTAGCCTAACCTATGGTCACCCTAGTAGCCTAACCTATGGTCACCCTAGTAGCCTAACCTATGGTCACCCTAGTAGCCTAACCTATGGTCACCCTAGTAGCCTAACCTATGGTCACCCTAGTAGCCTAACCTATGGTCACCCTAGTAGCCTAACCTATGGTCACCCTAGTAGCCTAACCTATGGTCACCCTAGTAGCCTAACCTATGGTCACCCTAGTAGCCTAACCTATGGTCACCCTAGTAGCCTAACCTATGGTCACCCTAGTAGCCTAACCTATGGTCACCCTAGTAGCCTAACCTATGGTCACCCTAGTAGCCTAACCTATGGTCACCCTAGTAGCCTAACCTATGGTCACCCTAGTAGCCTAACCTATGGTCACCCTAGTAGCCTAACCTATGGTCACCCTAGTAGCCTAACCTATGGTCACCCTAGTAGCCTAACCTATGGTCACCCTAGTAGCCTAACCTATGGTCACCCTAGTAGCCTAACCTATGGTCACCCTAGTAGCCTAACCTATGGTCACCCTAGTAGCCTAACCTATGGTCACCCTAGTAGCCTAACCTATGGTCACCCTAGTAGCCTAACCTATGGTCACCCTAGTAGCCTAACCTATGGTCACCCTAGTAGCCTAACCTATGGTCACCCTAGTAGCCTAACCTATGGTCACCCTAGTAGCCTAACCTATGGTCACCCTAGTAGCCTAACCTATGGTCACCCTAGTAGCCTAACCTATGGTCACCCTAGTAGCCTAACCTATGGTCACCCTAGTAGCCTAACCTATGGTCACCCTAGTAGCCTAACCTATGGTCACCCTAGTAGCCTAACCTATGGTCACCCTAGTAGCCTAACCTATGGTCACCCTAGTAGCCTAACCTATGGTCACCCTAGTAGCCTAACCTATGGTCACCCTAGTAGCCTAACCTATGGTCACCCTAGTAGCCTAACCTATGGTCACCCTAGTAGCCTAACCTATGGTCACCCTAGTAGCCTAACCTATGGTCACCCTAGTAGCCTAACCTATGGTCACCCTAGTAGCCTAACCTATGGTCACCCTAGTAGCCTAACCTATGGTCACCCTAGTAGCCTAACCTATGGTCACCCTAGTAGCCTAACCTATGGTCACCCTAGTAGCCTAACCTATGGTCACCCTAGTAGCCTAACCTATGGTCACCCTAGTAGCCTAACCTATGGTCACCCTAGTAGCCTAACCTATGGTATGGTCTAACCTATGGTCACCCTAGTAGTAACCTATGGTCACCATAGTAGCCTAACCTATAGGTCATGGTCACCCTAGTAGCCTAACCTATGGTCACCCTAGTAGCCTAACCTATGGTCACCCTAGTAGCCTAACCTATGGTCACCCTAGTAGCCTAACCTATGGTCACCCTAGTAGCCTAACCTATGGTCACCCTAGTAGCCTAACCTATGGTCACCCTAGTAGCCTAACCTATGGTCACCCTAGTAGCCTAACCTATGGTCACCCTAGTAGCCTAACCTATGGTCACCCTAGTAGCCTAACCTATGGTCACCCTAGTAGCCTAACCTATGGTAGCCTAACCTATGGTCACCCTAGTAGCCTAACCTATGGTCACCCTAGTAGCCTAACCTATGGTCACCCTAGTAGCCTAACCTATGGTCACCCTAGTAGCCTAACCTATGGTCACCCTAGTAGCCTAACCTATGGTCACCCTAGTAGCCTAACCTATGGTCACCCTAGTAGCCTAACCTATGGTCACCCTAGTAGCCTAACCTATGGTCACCCTAGTAGCCTAACCTATGGTCACCCTAGTAGCCTAACCTATGGTCACCCTAGTAGCCTAACCTATGGTCACCTAGTAGCCTAACCTATGGTCACCCTAGTAGCCTAACCTATGGTCACCTAGTAGCCTAACCTATGGTCACCCTAGTAGCCTAACCTATGGTCACCCTAGTAGCCTAACCTATGGTCACCCTAGTAGCCTAACCTATGGTCACCCTAGTAGCCTAACCTATGGTCACCCTAGTAGCCTAACCTATGGTCACCCTAGTAGCCTAACCTATGGTCACCCTAGTAGCCTAACCTATGGTCACCCTAGTAGCCTAACCTATGGTCACCCTAGTAGCCTAACCTATGGTCACCCTAGTAACCTATGGTCACCTAGTAGCCTAACCTATGGTCACCCTAGTAGCCTAACCTATGGTCACCCTAGTAGCCTAACCTATGGTCACCCTAGTAGCCTAACCTATGGTCACCCTAGTAGCCTAACCTATGGTCACCCTAGTAGCCTAACCTATGGTCACCCTAGTAGCCTAACCTATGGTCACCCTAGTAGCCTAACCTATGGTCACCCTAGTAGCCTAACCTATGGTCACCCTAGTAGCCTAACCTATGGTCACCCTAGTAGCCTAACCTATGGTCACCCTAGTAGCCTAACCTATGGTCACCCTAGTAGCCTAACCTATGGTCACCCTAGTAGCCTAACCTATGGTCACCCTAGTAGCCTAACCTATGGTCACCCTAGTAGCCTAACCTATGGTCACCCTAGTAGCCTAACCTATGGTCACCCTAGTAGCCTAACCTATGGTCACCCTAGTAGCCTAACCTATGGTCACCCTAGTAGCCTAACCTATGGTCACCCTAGTAGCCTAACCTATGGTCACCCTAGTATGGTCACCCTAACCTATGGTCACCCTAGTAGCCTAACCTATGGTCACCCTAGTAGCCTAACCTATGGTCACCCTAGTAGCCTAACCTATGGTCACCCTAGTAGCCTAACCTATGGTCACCCTAGTAGCCTAACCTATGGTCACCCTAGTAGCCTAACCTATGGTCACCCTAGTAGCCTAACCTATGGTCACCCTAGTAGCCTAACCTATGGTCACCCTAGTAGCCTAACCTATGGTCACCCTAGTAGCCTAACCTATGGTCACCCTAGTAGCCTAACCTATGGTCAGCCTAAGTAGTCACCTAACCTATGGTCACCCTAGTAGCTAACCTATGGTCACCCTAGTAGCCTAACCTATGGTCACCCTAGTAGCCTAACCTATGGTCACCCTAGTAGCCTAACCTATGGTCACCCTAGTAGCCTAACCTATGGTCACCCTAGTAGCCTAACCTATGGTCACCCTAGTAGCCTAACCTATGGTCACCCTAGTAGCCTAACCTATGGTCATGGTCATGGTCCCTAGTAGCCTAACCTATGGTCACCCTAGTAGCCTAACCTATGGTCACCCTAGTAGCCTAACCTATGGTCACCCTAGTAGCCTAACCTATGGTCACCCTAGTAGCCTAACCTATGGTCACCCTAGTAGCCTAACCTATGGTCACCCTAGTAGCCTAACCTATGGTCACCCTAGTAGCCTAACCTATGGTCACCCTAGTAGCCTAACCTATGGTCACCCTAGTAGCCCTCAACTAGTATGGTCACCCTAGTAGCCTAACCTATGGTCACCCTAGTAGCCTAACCTATGGTCACCCTAGTAGCCTAACCTATGGTCACCCTAGTAGCCTAACCTATGGTCACCCTAGTAGCCTAACCTATGGTCACCCTAGTAGCCTAACCTATGGTCACCCTAGTAGCCTAACCTATGGTCACCCTAGTAGCCTAACCTATGGTCACCTAGTAGCCTAACCTATGGTCACCCTAGTAGCCTAACCTATGGTCACCCTAGTAGCCTAACCTATGGTCACCCTAGTAGCCTAACCTATGGTCACCCTAGTAGCCTAACCTATGGTCACCCTAGTAGCCTAACCTATGGTCACCCTAGTAGCCTAACCTATGGTCACCCTAGTAGCCTAACCTATGGTCACCCTAGTAGCCTAACCTATGGTCACCCTAGTAGCCTAACCTATGGTCACCCTAGTAGCCTAACCTATGGTCACCCTAGTAGCCTAACCTATGGTCACCCTAGTAGCCTAACCTATGGTCACCCTAGTAGCCTAACCTATGGTCACCCTAGTAGCCTAACCTATGGTCACCCTAGTAGCCTAACCTATGGTCACCCTAGTAGCCTAACCTATGGTCACCCTAGTAGCCTAACCTATGGTCACCCTAGTAGCCTAACCTATGGTCACCCTAGTAGTAGCCTATGGTCAAGTAGCCTAACCTATGGTCACCCTAGTAGCCTAACCTATGGTCACCCTAGTAGCCTAACCTATGGTCACCCTAGTAGCCTAACCTATGGTCACCCTAGTAGCCTAACCTATGGTCACCCTAGTAGCCTAACCTATGGTCACCCTAGTAGCCTAACCTATGGTCACCCTAGTAGCCTAACCTATGGTCACCCTAGTAGCCTAACCTATGGTCACCCTAGTAGCCTAACCTATGGTCACCCTAGTAGCCTAACCTATGGTCACCTAGTGGTCACCTATGGTCACCCTAGTAGCCTAACCTATGGTCACCCTAGTAGCCTAACCTATGGTCACCCTAGTAGCCTAACCTATGGTCACCCTAGTAGCCTAACCTATGGTCACCCTAGTAGCCTAACCTATGTCACCCTAGTCACCTATGGTCACCCTAGTAGCCTAACCTATGGTCACCCTAGTAGCCTAACCTATGGTCACCCTAGTAGCCTAACCTATGGTCACCCTAGTAGCCTAACCTATGGTCACCCTAGTAGCCTAACCTATGGTCACCCTAGTAGCCTAACCTATGGTCACCCTAGTAGCCAACCTAGTAGCCTAACCTATGGTCACCCTAGTAGCCTAACCTATGGTCACCCTAGTAGCCTAACCTATGGTCACCCTAGTAGCCTAACCTATGGTCACCCTAGTAGCCTAACCTATGGTCACCCTAGTAGCCTAACCTATGGTCACCCTAGTAGCCTAACCTATGGTCACCCTAGTAGCCTAACCTATGGTCACCCTAGTAGCCTAACCTATGGTCACCCTAGTAGCCTAACCTATGGTCACCCTAGTAGCCTAACCTATGGTCACCCTAGTAGCCTAACCTATGGTCACCCTAGTAGCCTAACCTATGGTCACCCTAGTAGCCTAACCTATGGTCACCCTAGTAGCCTAACCTATGGTCACCTAGTAGCCTAACCTATGGTCACCCATAGTAGCCTAACCTATGGTCACCCTAGTAGCCTAACCTATGGTCACCCTAGTAGCCTAACCTATGGGTCTAGTAGCCTGGCCCTATGGTCCTAGTAGCCTAACCTATGGTCACCATAGTAGCCTAACCTATGGCCTAGTAGCCTAACCTATGGTCACCATAGTAGCCTAACCTATGGTCACCCTAGTAGCCTAACCTATGGTCACCCTAGTAGCCTAACCTATGGTCACCCTAGTAGCCTAACCTATGGTCACCCTAGTAGCCTAACCTATGGTCACCCTAGTAGCCTAACCTATGGTCACCCTAGTAGCCTAACCTATGGTCACTAGTAGCCTAACCTATGGTCACCCTAAGCCTAACCTATGGTCACCTAGTAGCCTAACCTATGGTCACCCTAGTAGCCTAACCTATGGTCACCCTAGTAGCCTAACCTATGGTCACCCTAGTAGCCTAACCTATGGTCACCTAGTAGCCTAACCTATGGTCACCCTAGTAGCCTAACCTATGGTCACCCTAGTAGCCTAACCTATGGTCACCCTAGTAGCCTAACCTATGGTCACCCTAGTAGCCTAACCTATGGTCACCCTAGTAGCCTAACCTATGGTCACCCTAGTAGCCTAACCTATGGTCACCCTAGTAGCCTAACCTATGGTCACCCTAGTAGCCTAACCTATGGTCACCCTAGTAGCCTAACCTATGGTCACCTAGTAGCCTAACCTATGGTCACCCTAGTAGCCTAACCTATGGTCACCCTAGTAGCCTAACCTATGGTCACCCTAGTAGCCTAACCTATGGTCTAGTACTAACCTATGGTCACCCTAGTAGCCTAACCTATGGTCCCTAGTAGCCTAACCTATGGTCACCCTAGTAGCCTAACCTATGGTCACCCTAGTAGCCTAACCTATGGTCACCCTAGTAGCCTAACCTATGGTCACCCTAGTAGTAGCCTAGTAGCCTAACCTATGGTCACCCTAGTAGCCTAACCTATGGTCACCCTAGTAGCCTAACCTATGGTCACCCTAGTAGCCTAACCTATGGTCACCCTAGTAGCCTAACCTATGGTCACCCTAGTAGCCTAACCTATGGTCACCCTAGTAGCCTAACCTATGGTCACCCTAGTAGCCTAACCTATGGTCACCCTAGTAGCCTAACCTATGGTCACCCTAGTAGCCTAACCTATGGTCACCCTAGTAGCCTAACCTATGGTCACCCTAGTAGCCTAACCTATGGTCACCCTAGTAGCCTAACCTATGGTCACCCTAGTAGCCTAACCTATGGTCACCCTAGTAGCCTAACCTATGGTCACCCTAGTAGCCTAACCTATGGTCACCCTAGTAGCCTAACCTATGGTCACCCTAGTAGCCTAACCTATGGTCACCCTAGTAGCCTAACCTATGGTCACCCTAGTAGCCTAACCTATGGTCACCCTAGTAGCCTAACCTATGGTCACCCTAGTAGCCTAACCTATGGTCACCCTAGTAGCCTAACCTATGGTCACCCTAGTAGCCTAACCTATGGTCACCCTAGTAGCCTAACCCTATAGGCCTAACCTATGGTCACCCTAGTAGCCTAACCTATGGTCACCCTAGTAGCCTAACCTATGGTCACCATAGTAGCCCAACCTATGGTCACCCTAGTAGCCTAACCTATGGTCACCCATAGTAGCCTAACCTATGGTCACCCTAGTAGCCTAACCTATGGTCACCCTAGTAGCCTAACCTATGGTCTAGTACTAACCTATGGTCACCCTAGTAGCCTAACCTATGGTCACCCTAGTGGTCACTAACCTAGTAGCCTAGTAACCTATGGTCACCCTAGTAGCCTAACCTATGGTCACCCTAGTAGCCTAACCTATGGTCACCCTAGTAGCCTAACCTATGGTCACCCTAGTAGCCTAACCTATGGTCACCCTAGTAGCCTAACCTATGGTCACCATAGTAGCCTAACCTATGGTCACCCTAGTAGCCTAACCTATGGTCACCCTAGTAGCCTAACCTATGGTCACCCTAGTAGCCTAACCTATGGTCACCCTAGTAGCCTAACCTATGGTCACCCTAGTAGCCTAACCTATGGTCACCCTAGTAGCCTAACCTATGGTCACCCTAGTAGCCTAACCTATGGTCACCCTAGTAGCCTAACCTATGGTCACCCTAGTAGCCCAACCTATGGTCACCCTAGTAGCCTAACCTATGGTCACCCTAGTAGCCTAACCTATGGTCACCCTAGTAGCCTAACCTATGGTCACCCTAGTAGCCTAACTATATGGTCACCTAACCTATGGTAGCCTAACCTATGGTCACCCTAGTAGCCTAACCTATGGTCACCCTAGTAGCCTAACCTATGGTCACCCTAGTAGCCTAACCTATGGTCACCCTAGTAGCCTAACCTATGGTCACCCTAGTAGCCTAACCTATGGTCACCCTAGTAGCCTAACCTATGGTCACCCTAGTAGCCTAACCTATGGTCACCCTAGTAGCCTAACCTATGGTCACCCTAGTAGCCTAACCTATGGTCACCCTAGTAGCCTAACCTATGGTCACCCTAGTAGCCTAACCTATGGTCACCATAGTAGCCTAACCTATGGTCACCCTAGTAGTATGGCCTAGTAGCCTAACCTATGGTCACCCTAGTAGCCTAACCTATGGTCACCCTAGTAGCCTAACCTATGGTCACCCTAGTAGCCTAACCTATGGTCACCCTAGTAGCCTAACCTATGGTCACCATAGTAGCCTAACCTATGGTCACCCTAGTAGCCTAACCTATGGTCACCCTAGTAGCCTAACCTATGGTCACCCTAGTAGCCTAACCTATGGTCACCCTAGTAGCCTAACCCTAGTAGCCTAACCTATGGTCACCCTAGTAGCCTAACCTATGGTCACCTAGTAGCCTAACCTATGGTCACCCTAGTAGCCTAACCTATGGTCACCCTAGTAGCCTAACCTATGGTCACCCTAGTAGCCTAACCTATGGTCACCCTAGTAGCCTAACCTATGGTCACCCTAGTAGCCTAACCTATGGTCACCCTAGTAGCCTAACCTATGGTCACCCTAGTAGCCTAACCTATGGTCACCCTAGTAGCCTAACCTATGGTCACCCTAGTAGCCTAACCTATGGTCACCCTAGTAGCCTAACCTATGGTCACCCTAGTAGCCTAACCTATGGTCACCCTAGTAGCCTGGTCACCCTAACCTATGGTCACCCTAGTAGCCTAACCTGTGGTCACCCTAGTAGCCTAACCTGTGGTCACCCTAGTAGCCTAACCTGTGGTCACCCTAGTAGCCTAACCTATGGTCACCCTAGTAGCCTAACCTATGGTCACCCTAGTAGCCTAACCTATGGTCACCCTAGTAGCCTAACCTATGGTCACCCATGGTAGTAGCCCAACCTATGGTCACCTAGTAGCCTAACCTATGGTCACCCTAGTAGCCTAACCTATGGTCACCCTAGTAGCCTAACCTATGGTCACCCTAGTAGCTTAACCTATGGTCACCCTAGTAGCCTAACCTATGGTCACCCTAGTTGCCTAACCTATGGTCACCATAGTAGCCTAACATATGGTCACCCTAGTAGCCTAACCTATGGTCGCCATAGTAGCCCAACCTATGGTCACGCTAGTAGCCTAACCTATGGTGACCCTAGTAGCCTAACCTATGGTCACCCTAGTAGCCTAACCTATGGTCACCCTAGTAGCCTAACCTATGGTCACCATAGTAGCCTAACCTATGGTCACCCTAGTAGCCTAAAATATGGTCACCCTAGTAGTCTAACCTATGGTCACCCTAGTAGCCTAACCTATGGTCATCCTAGTAGCCTAACCTATGGTCACCCTAGTAGCCTAACCTATGGTCACCATAGTAGCCTAACCTATGGTCACCCTAGTAGCCTAACCTATGGTCACCCTAGTAGCCTAACCTATAGTCACCCTAGTAGCCTAACCTATGGTCACCCTAGTAGCTTAACCTATGGTCACCCTAGTAGCCTAACCTATGGTCACCCTAGTAGCCTAACCTATGGTCACCATAGTAGCCTAACATATGGTCACCCTAGTAGCCTAACCTATGGTCACCCTAGTAGCCTAACCTATGGTCACCCTAGTAGCCTAACCTATGGTCACCCTAGTAGCCTAACCTATGGTCACCCTAGTAGCCTAACCTATGGTCACCATAGAAGCCTAACCTATGGTCACCCTAGTAACCTAACCTATGGTCACCCTAGTAACCTAACCTATGGTCACCCTAGTAGCCTAACCTATGGTCACCATAGTAGCCTAACCTATGGTCACCCTAGTAGCCTAACCTATGGTCACCATAGTAGCCTAACCTATGGTCACCATAGTAGCCTAACCTATGGTCACCCTAGTAGCCTAACTTATGGTCACCCTAGTAGCCTAACCTATGGTCACCCTAGTAGGCTAACATATGGTCACCCTAGTAGCCTAACCTATGGTCACCATAGTAGCCTAACCTATGGTCACCCTAGTAGCCTAACCTATGGTCACCCTAGTAGCCTAACCTATGGTCACCCTAGTAGCCTAACCTATGGTCACCCTAGTAGCCTAACCTATGGTCACCCTAGTAGCCTAACCTATGGTCACCCTAGTAGCCTAACCTGTGGTCACCCTAGTAGCCTAACCTGTGGTCACCCTAGTAGCCTAACCTATGGTCACCCTAGTAGCCTAACCTATGGTCACCCTAGTAGCCTAACCTATGGTCACCCTAGTAGCCTAACCTATGGTCACCCTAGTAGCCTAACCTATGGTCACCCTAGTAGCCTAACCTATGGTCACCCTAGTAGCCTAACCTATGGTCACCCTAGTAGCCTAACCTATGGTCACCCTAGTAGCCTAACCTATGGTCACCCTAGTAGCCTAACCTATGGTCACCCTAGTAGCCTAACCTATGGTCACCCTAGTATGGCCTAGTAGTCACCCTAGTAGCCTAACCTATGGTCACCCTAGTAGCCTAACCTATGGTCACCCTAGTAGCCTAACCTATGGTCACCCTAGTAGCCTAACCTATGGTCACCCTAGTAGCCTAACCTATGGTCACCCTAGTAGCCTAACCTATGGTCACCCTAGTAGCCTAACCTATGGTCACCCTAGTAGTCACCCTAGTAGCCTAACCTATGGTCACCCTAGTAGCCTAACCTATGGTCACCCTAGTAGCCTAACCTATGGTCACCCTAGTAGCCTAACCTATGGTCACCCTAGTAGCCTAACCTATGGTCACCCTAGTAACCTAACCTATGGTCACCTAGTAGCCTAACCTATGGTCACCATAGTAGCCTAACCTATGGTCACCCTAGTAGCCTAACCTATGGTCACCATAGTAGCCTAACCTATGGTCACCCTAGTAGCCTAACCTATGGTCACCCTAGTAGCCTAACCTATGGTCACCCTAGTAGCCTAACCTATGGTCACCCTAGTAGCCTAACCTATGGTCACCCTAGTAGCCTAACCTATGGTCACCCTAGTAGCCTAACCTATGGTCACCTAGTAGCCTAACCTATGGTCACCCTAGTAGCCTAACCTATGGTCACCATAGTAGCCTAACCTATGGTCACCCTAGTAGCCTAACCTATGGTCACCCTAGTAGCCTAACCTATGGTCACCCTAGTAGCCTAACCTATGGTCACCCTAGTAGCCTAACCTATGGTCACCCTAGTAGCCTAACCTATGGTCACCCTAGTAGCCTAACCTATGCCTAACCTCACCCTAGTAGCCTAACCTATGGTCACCCTAGTAGCCTAACCTATGGTCACCCTAGTAGCCTAACCTATGGTCACCCTAGTAGCCTAACCTATGGTCACCCTAGTAGCCTAACCTATGGTCACCCTAGTAGCCTAACCTATGGTCACCATAGTAGCCTAACCTATGGTCACCCTAGTAGCCTAACCTATGGTCACCCTAGTAGCCTAACCTATGGTCACCCTAGTAGCCTAACCTATGGTCACCCTAGTAGCCTAACCTATGGTCACCCTAGTAGCCTAACCTATGGTCACCATAGTAGCCTAACCTATGGTCACCCTAGTAGCCTAACCTATGGTCACCCTAGTAGCCTAACCTATGGTCACCCTAGTAGCCTAACCTATGGTCACCATAGTAGCCTAACCTATGGTCACCCTAGTAGCCTAACCTATGGTCACCATAGTAGCCTAACCTATGGTCACCCTAGTAGCCTAACCTATGGTCACCCTAGTAGCCTAACCTATGGTCACCCTAGTAGCCTAACCTATGGTCACCCTAGTAGCCTAACCTATGGTCACCTAGTAGCCTAACCTATGGTCACCTAGTATACCTATGGTCACCCTAGTAGCCTAACCTATGGTCACCCTAGTAGCCTAACCTATGGTCACCCTAGTAGCCTAACCTATGGTCACCCTAGTAGCCTAACCTATGGTCACCCTAGTAGCCTAACCTATGGTCACCCTAGTAGCCTAACCTATGGTCACCCTAGTAGCCTAACCTATGGTCACCCTAGTAGCCTAACCTATGGTCACCCTAGTAGCCTAACCTATGGTCACCCTAGTAGCCTAACCTATGGTCACCCTAGTAGCCTAACCTATGGTCACCCTAGTAGCCTAACCTATGGTCACCCTAGTAGCCTAACCTATGGTCACCCTAGTAGCCTAACCTATGGTCACCCTAGTAGCCTAACCTATGGTCACCCTAGTAGCCTAACCTATGGTCACCCTAGTAGCCTAACCTATGGTCACCCTAGTAGCCTAACCTATGGTCACCCTAGTAGCCTAACCTATGGTCACCCTAGTAGCCTAACCTATGGTCACCCTAGTAGCCTAACCTATGGTCACCATAGTAGCCTAACCTATGGTCACCCTAGTAGCCTAACCTATGGTCACCCTAGTAGCCTAACCTATAGTCACCCTAGTAGCCTAACCTATGGTCACCCTAGTAGCCTAACCTATGGTCACCCTAGTAGCCTAACCTATGGTCACCCTAGTAGCCTAACCTATGGTCACCTAGTAGCCTAACCTATGGTCACCCTAGTAGCCTAACCTATGGTCACCCTAGTAGCCTAACCTAGTCACCCTAGTAGCCTAACCTATGGTCACCCTAGTAGCCTAACCTATGGTCACCCTAGTAGCCTAACCTATGGTCACCCTAGTAGCCTAACCTATGGTCACCCTAGTAGCCTAACCTATGGTCACCCTAGTAGCCTAACCTATGGTCACCCTAGTAGCCTAACCTATGGTCACCTAGTAGCCTAACCTATGGTCACCCTAGTAGCCTAACCTATGGTCACCCTAGTAGCCTAACCTATGGTCATGGTCACCCTAGTAGCCTAACCTATGGTCACCCTAGTAGCCTAACCTATGGTCACCATAGTAGCCTAACCTATGGTAACCCTAGTAGCCTAACCTATGGTCACCCTAGTAGCCTAACCTATGGTCACCCTAGTAACCTAACCTATGGTCACCCTAGTAGCCTAACCTATGGTCACCCTAGTAACCTAACCTATGGTCACCCTAGTAGCCTAACCTATGGTCACCCTAGTAGCCTAACCTATGGTCACCCTAGTAGCCTAACCTATGGTCACCCTAGTATTCTAACCTATGGTCACCCTAGTAGCCTAACCTATGGTCACCCTAGTAACCTAACCTATGGTCACCCTAGTAGCCTAACCTATTTGCGTTTGTTGTGCCTTTTCCTTTTCAATGATAATTACATGTTTTGATTGTACTTCGACTGACGTTGTTTAAACGCCCTCCACTTCTTTCCATTATCAATATATATTTACAGGCACTGTAGTAAACTACATTATAATCATATTTATGTTAATTTAATATTCAAGTTAACCGCCAGGTGATTCTCCACCCATGTAGACTGCCTACTTTATTTCAATGAGACCACACATACTATGCGCACTTGAACTCTCACGCCCAACTAGGAGAGGTAGGCTACTGAAGTTGAAGCAGCGACTTCTGAGGGTGTGAATAATGCAAAAAATGTGTTTTTAATACAATAGATAGGCTAACACACACAAAGCAGAAAGAGGATCGTTTACAAATAATGGGACAACTCAAATATTTGAATCCCAAAGTCGTCTGTCTGACCGATCGCCTCCAGCATGAAACATCCAGACCTCTGTTCGGGACCCACTGGTCCCTCAGGCATCCCGGGGGAAAGCGGCCCTCTAGTGCAGCAAATGCACAACACTATGCTCATCATTTCTTAGAAGAATCAGATGAGGATCCCAGCACAATATCAGTGATTGATACAAAGTTCCATCTTGAATTGATGGGTGGACCTACAGTAGCTACAGGACATCAGTTTGGGATCTGGAAATAATGGTCATTCATTGCACCATTGATTCTGTTCTTGGATAATATAATGTATGAATTGTATACCAAGGTAATTCATCGTCGTGCCTCATTTTAGGAGTATCAGATGGTGACAGGGGTCTCTACAGGGTCAAGCTGCCAGGGAAGACCAGTCTGTGGAGGTGTGGTGATTTTTTTGCAGATACACCATTTTATTCTCTCTGTGCAGCAAACACTGGACAAGCCAGATGCTATTTTAAGGCAGTCCGACAAACCTCCAAAGTTGATTTCCAAACTGCATCAAGGGTTGATAGAGGCTTTTCCCGATGACACAAAACATGTCAAACAAAAATGTGAGGAAGACCTGGGAGACGCTACTGATGATGATGAACGGATACAGATGTGTTTGAATGCCCAGTCATGTTCATCTCAGTTTAAGACCATCCACAAAAAACGTACTATATGCCAGTGAAACTGAATAACATGCACTCAGAAATGTTATTCCTCTGCTGGAGGTGTAAAACACAAAAGGAATTTGAGTATGAGCATGTTATTTTTTTTTATCTCAGCATGTCTACAGATTCTCCCTTCTCCCTGTTTTTGTTTGCTTGGAAAGGTTGATACTGGAGACTGTTATCAGAAGAAACTGTGTAACCAAGCATTTATACAGGGCTAAGAAATGAATTGGAAGGTTGGTTATCCTCTCACAATGTCGTGGTTTTATTCACTAGATTTGATTCATTACAAGATCAAGGGTATACTGGGCAACTTTCATAAGGTTTGGATGCCTTATATTGAATACAGTTTGAATAGAGGAATCTGTATTGAAAACATACCCACCTCAGGGGAGACACGTATTTAGGAAATCCCTAGCTGCTGGGCTGCTCAGTCCTGGTCTGTCGTCCTGTGGGATGTCACTCTGGCCTTGGCCTAACACACCTGAAACCAATACTGAATGTTTCACTAAGATCCCAAAGCTAAATGGGCTGGGGGCTGCAGGCTGGTGGACCCCTAGGGACAGGACGGGGTCGACCCATCTATATTGCGTTCAAGTAAAGAGAGCTCTACCTTACTATTAGTACTATGAGATTAATTATATGGAGGATTTGCTATTTCTGTGCGTTAATGTATATTTGTGACCGACCGACTCGATTCGGTCTTATGTAGCAACATTTGAAATTATGTTTTTTACATTGTATAAAAGTAGAGACTCAGAGCTAGAAAAGTGTATATAATACACTACAGTTGAGGAACAATGGGAAAGTAATTCCGCTTTGAATGTTGGTAAACTTGTAACCTCACTTTTGAGAAAATGGCCCTTGAATGTATTGGTATCTACTGGAGAGCTCTTCTTTGTCTCCACACATTCAGCATTGTTCTCACCCTCTTAAGCTTTAGCCCCACCCATCTCTTTAAGGATTATCATGTGAGGCTATGTACTAAACGACCAAAGATTTCAAGCCTAAAGGCTGGTTTATACTACAGCTGTGTTCGTAAATTTAATCTGGAGTGCCAGAGTGTGCTCTGAGATACGAATAATATTACCACAAAGATCATACAGGTAACGTTAGCTAGCGAGCTAGCAAATAGTACATTTGAAATTGAAATGAAAATTACTTTCTGACTAAATTTGAAATGTGTAATATCTGAAAATGAAGCTAGCTAGACTAGACGGATGCCATGGTTGCCCTTAGTTTGAAGATGTAATCCGGAGACAGGTGTTTTATACAACAGCCTTCTGTGTGTTCTCATTTCAACTCTGTCTGCATATTTGCAATCAAACTCAGAATTGTATCTATCTCTTTAGCTATCATACTCTAATTCCACTGATTTCAAACTCGGTCTTCCAGAAAGTGGAGAGCAACACTTATACAGTTCTATCTACATATATATATATATATATATATATATATATATATATATATATAGTGATATCTTTCAAAAAAGACACGTTAGAAAGGATTACCTACACATACTGACCAGCTCATATTATAGAAAGAAGCGTGCTACATGGCAGACCAATCTGAACTCATCTCTCGGCTTGTCCAGCCCAATCATTATCTCAGCCAATCATGGCTAGTGGGAAGGTTGCCTGCCTTTTTCCATGGATAAACCAACTAGGCTCGTAATTTAGCTATTTTATTTGTATTTACAGAAGGCATACACGTTTGTTATTAAGGCACATGAAAGTTCACATGTTCCCAGATGGAATTTTTGCCAGAAAAATGCTTCTTTAAAAAAAAAAAATGTTATGTTCAAATGGCGCTCCTGTGAATTTGTGATGCATGACAAATGCCTAGTTTCCTGAATCTTGTCACATTTGAGGTGTAAGTGTTTTTTTTTGGTTTCCAAACCTTTTCCTTGGAAAAAAAAGTGTGAACTGGTAAGGAAATTGTGTTGGGTGAGAGTTGAGTTATTCACTAGACTGGTGGGTGTTGGGCGTGCAGGCGGCTTCGAGCTGGCTGGTCGGTCTGGCTGGTCGGTCTGGCTGGTCGGTCTGGCTGGTCAGTCTGGCTGGTCAGTCTGGCTGGTCGGTCTGGCTGGTCGGTCTGGCTGGTCAGTCTGGCTGGTCAGTCTGGCTGGTCGGTCTGGCTGGTCAGTCTGGCTGGTCTTCTGGCTGGCTGGTCAGTCTGGCTGGTCAGTCTGGCTGGTCGAGCTGGCTGGTCTTATGGCTTGTCGGTCGGTCTGGCTGGTCGGTCTGGCTGGTCGGTCTGGCTGGTCAGTCTGGCTGGTCAAAAAATAAATAGAGATGGCATATTGGATTGTGTAAAAATGCGGGAAATTAGCTTTCGATACCCCAAAACATTATGGGGGAGGACCCCCAGACCCACCGCCAGGTTATGTCTCCCCCACTTCTAAAACCAAACCCAGATTTAAAAAAACATTTTGTACCCATTTCTGTATGTGGATTTCCTAGGTTCAGCCTGAGTATGTTCAGAAGTGGTCTGGTCTCTGTGGCTGTAATCCAGAGGTCTGCACTTCTTAACCAACCCCTCCCTGAGTAGATGAAGGTAGCTGGCCAGCCTTCCTCCCTCCAGGCCCCTCCAGATCCCCCTAGTCTATTTGTCCGGCCGAAGTACATTATCTCCACGCCGGCTAAAGAGAGCTCAAGGAGGATTTGTGGGTCTGCGGGAAGGACCAAGAAAAATGTTTTCTGATAAATTATTCACTATCCCACAATCCCTTTTGGGCAGAGTGTTGCATTGCGCCGCATGACACCCTCCCTCTTTCACTTTCTCTTTCTTCCTCTCTCATCCACTTCTCCCCTCTGCTACTTTTTGCTCTCTCTCTCCTTCTCATCTTCCTCTATCTCTCTCTCTCCTTCTCATCTTCCTCTATCTCTCTCTCTCCCTTCCTCTTCCCCTCTCTCTCTCTCTCTCTCTCTCCATCTCTTTTCTTTTTTTGTATTCAGCTACACCGGGCCTTCAGCCTCCAGAGAGAGGAACAGTTTTCAGGCAAGCTGTCGCCGATAATGGTGGCAATTAATAACATGTCATAATCCTGCAGAGGTGTGTGTGTGTGTGTGTGAGGGAGGTGGGTGGGTTTGTTCTTATATCCTTGTGGGGACCTAAAATCCCCAAAAGTCCCCACAAGGATAGTAAAACAAGGAAAATTATTTGTCGTGGGGACATTTCCCACGTCCCCATGAGGACAAAAGGCTATTTTAAGCTTAGGGGTTAGGTTTAGGGTTACGGTTACACGTAGGGTTAGGGTTAGGTTAATGGAAGGGTTTAAGGTTAGGATAGAGGTTAGGTTTAGGTTTATGGTTTGGTTTAAGGTTCTGCGTTAAAGTTAGGGTTAAGGTTAGGGTGATGGTTGGGTTTAGGCTTAAGATATTTTGAATTTATATATATTTTAGGTCCCCACAAGGATAGAAGAACATAACATGTGTGTGTGTGTGTGTGTGTGTGTGTGTGTGTGTGTGTGTGTGTGTGTGTCTGTGGAGTGGATAGGTGTCAGACCTGTGGCCATTCCAGCGAACTGATGGACGCAGCTGTTCTCCACATCTGAGCTCTAAGCATCTGACTGTCAGTCCGCTGCCTCGCCATACTGGTACATATCTGAGGCCCTCTCTGGCCTGCTCAGCTCCACTAGGCCCTCTCTGGCCTGCTCAGCCCCACTAGGCCCTCTCTGGCCTCTCTGGCCTGCTCAACCCCACTAGGCCCTCTCTGGCCTGTTCAGCCTCACTAGGCCCTCTCTGGCCTGTTCAGCCTCACTAGGCCCTCTCTGGCCTGCTCAGCCCCACTAGGCCCTCTCTGGCCTGCTCAGCCCCACTAGGCCCTCTCTGGCCTCTCTGGCCTGCTCAGCCCCACTGGGCCCTCTCTGGCCTGTTCAGCCCCACTAGGCCCTCTCTGGCCTCTCTGGCCTGCTCAGCCCCACTAGGCCCTCTCTGGCCTGCTCAGCCCCACTAGGCCCTCTCCCCAGGTGCACCAGTCCCTAACGGCCCGCAGGCATAGCCAGCCTATTGTACCGCACCTCGCCCCAGTGCATACTGCATCAGGCAGGTGTGAGTCTGCGCACCATTCGGTTGGAGAGAACAACACACACACACAGACACACATGGACACATAAACACATAGAAACATGGACACACACACACATGGACACACATGGACACATAAACACATAGAAACATGGACACACACACACATAGACACACATGGACACATAAACACATAGAAACATGGACACACACACACATAGACACACATGGACACATAAACACATAGAAACATGGACACACACACACATAGACACACATGGACACATAAACACATAGAAACATGGACACACACACACATAGACACACATGGACACATAAACACATAGAAACATGGACACACACACACATAGACACACATGGACACATAAACACATAGAAACATGGACACACACACACACATAGACACACATGGACACATAAACACATAGAAACATGGACACACACACACACATAGACACACATGGACACATAAACACATAGAAACATGGACACACACACACACATAGACACACATGGACACATAAACACATAGAAACATGGACACACACACACATGGACACACATGGACACATAAACACATAGAAACATGGACACACACACACATAGACACACATGGACACATAAACACATAGAAACATGGACACACACACACATAGACACACATGGACACATAAACACATAGAAACATGGACACACACACACATAGACACACATGGACACATAAACACATAGAAACATGGACACACACACACATAGACACACATGGACACATAAACACATAGAAACATGGACACACACACACATAGACACACATGGACACATAAACACATAGAAACATGGACACACACACACATAGACACACATGGACACATAAACACATAGAAACATGGACACACACACACACATAGACACACATGGACACATAAACACATAGAAACATGGACACACACACACACATAGACACACATGGACACATAAACACATAGAAACATGGACACACACACACACATAGACACACATGGACACATAAACACATAGAAACATGGACACACACACACATGGACACACATGGACACATAAACACATAGAAACATGGACACACACACACATGGACACACATGGACACATAAACACATAGAAACATGGACACACACACACATAGACACACATGGACACATAAACACATAGAAACATGGACACACACACACATAGACACACATGGACACATAAACACATAGAAACATGGACACACACACACATAGACACACATGGACACATAAACACATAGAAACATGGACACACACACACATAGACACACATGGACACATAAACACATAGAAACATGGACACACACACACATAGACACACATGGACACATAAACACATAGAAACATGGACACACACACACATAGACACACATGGACACATAAACACATAGAAACATGGACACACACACACATAGACACACATGGACACATAAACACATAGAAACATGGACACACACACACACATAGACACACATGGACACATAAACACATAGAAACATGGACACACACACACATAGACACACATAGACACACATGGACACATAAACACATAGAAACATGGACACACACACACATAGACACACATGGACACATAAACACATAGAAACATGGACACACACACACACATAGACACACATGGACACATAAACACATAGAAACATGGACACACACACATTATGTAATACACATTACAGGTTTTTCAATCACTTTGGCAATTTTTTCAATTGTCAGTGGTATATTTTCCAAACTCTAAATTGATAACACTTGTAATGGCCACCTGTCTTATGTTCAGAACCTTTAGTGGTGCATTCATTGGGATTTCGCACATCTTTCACTCCTAAGTCATTCATGCAAAATCAAACAAAAATGACTAAATGGTGAGCCTATCACTATCTGATACATTAGTGACTGAACGAAATGTGCTCATGGTATTTCAGGGAAAAGGTTGATTTTGCAGTGAGGGATGTGTGAACCCCCCAATGAATACACAATCAAAGCTTCTGATCATAAGATACGGGGGCCATTACAAGTGATATCAGTTTAGAGTTTTGCACATCTGAAAAGTTTGCCAAAGTGACTGAAAAAAATAGATGGTTAATTGTATTGGTAACAAACAACAAGAAAATCATATCAAAAGTGAAGTGATTATTCCATGTTGAAAAACAGATACTTCGATTGAATATGTATCCAAATTGAACGAGTGACTTGGTGCAGTGAACAAGTATCTTTGTAAACGTATTTGTTTCACTCAGTCAGTTGAAAATGTGCTTAGAGTTTTGAAACGCGAGCCATTTTAATGATCTGTTTAGATTTTTGTGTGGTGAAAATGTTCCACATACTGTACTTGTGAAAATGGTATCAAAGTGATTGAAACAAAACTGCAATTATTAGCTCTTAATCCTGGCTCCAGCCAAAGCGAGGTACGCAGCCAGGGCACCTTAGTGTGCTTCGGCGTTTTGGTGGGATAAAACAACAACCTGACTGTGGGGAGGATGAACAGAGCAGAGAGAGAATCACAGAGCAGAGAGAGAATCACAGAGCAGGATGTAACATTCATACACAACGCTAGAGTTGTCTCTCTCGGATATATAGTTGTCTCTCCTGGCCATGACATGTACTTACAATGCTGACCCCACTAATCTCTCATACTGTTGTAATGCAGTGCAGTAGGAGAGACCAATTCGTATTACTACTGGGGATGAGACACACACCAGTGAATGAATAAAGAAAGAGAACATGGTTTCATTGGACTGTATGTCACCTAAGCTAACGTGATGTTTACAGATGTTTATGTCGACCACTTCTACACACCCACACACACTCCTCCTTAATGTCCCTAGTAGAGACCAGTCCTAGTGTAGATCTACACACCAGCCCAGCCCAGTCAGGACAGTCTCCCTCCCCTCCTCCTCGACCACCTCTTCTTCACTGCCGGCCCTCCTGCCCTACACGCCTGTCCTGTCCCACTCAGTGTAGTGTGTGTGTTCCTGGAAGGCGTAGCTCCTGCCCTACTCGCCTGTCCTGTCCCACTCAGCGTAGTGTGTGTGTTCCTGGAAGGCGTAGCTCCTGCCCTACACGCCTGTCCTGTCCCACTCAGTGTAGTGTGTGTGTTCCTGGAAGGAGTAACTCCTGCCCTACACGCCTGTCCTGTCCCACTCAGTGTAGTGTGTGTGTTCCTGGAAGGAGTAGCTCCTGCCCTACACGCCTGTCCTGTCCCACTCAGTGTAGTGTGTGTGTTCCTGGAAGGCGTAGCTCCTGCCCTACACGCCTGTCCTGTCCCACTCAGTATAGTGTGTGTGTTCCTGGAAGGCGTAGCTCCTGCCCTACACGCCTGTCCTGTCCCACTCAGTGTAGTGTGTGTGTTCCTGGAAGGCGTAGCTCCTGCCCTACACGCCTGTCCTGTCCCACTCAGTGTAGTGTGTGTGTTCCTGGAAGGAGTAGCTCCTGCCCTACACGCCTGTCCTGTCCCACTCAGTGTAGTGTGTGTGTTCCTGGAAGGCGTAGCTCCTGCCCTACACGCCTGTCCTGTCCCACTCAGTGTAGTGTGTGTGTTCCTGGAAGGCGTAGCTCCTGCCCTACACGCCTGTCCTGTCCCACTCAGTGTAGTGTGTGTGTTCCTGGAAGGCGTAGCTCCTGACCTACACGCCTGTCCTGTCCCACTCAGTGTAGTGTGTGTGTTCCTGGAAGGAGTAGCTCCTGCCCTACACGCCTGTCCTGTCCCACTCAGTGTAGTGTGTGTGTTCCTGGAAGGCGTAGCTCCTGCCCTACACGCCTGTCCTGTCCCACTCAGTGTAGTGTGTGTGTTCCTGGAAGGCGTAGCTCCTGCCCTACACGCCTGTCCTGTCCCACTCAGTGTAGTGTGTGTGTTCCTGGAAGGCGTAGCTCCTGCCCTACACGCCTGTCCTGTCCCACTCAGTGTAGTGTGTGTGTTCCTGGAAGGCGTAGCTCCTGCTCTACACGCCTGTCCTGTCCCACTCAGTGTAGTGTGTGTGTTCCTGGAAGGCGTAGCTCCTGCCCTACACGCCTGTCCTGTCCCACTCAGTGTAGTGTGTGTGTTCCTGGAAGGCTTAGCTCCTGCCCTACACGCCTGTCCTGTCCCACTCAGTGTAGTGTGTGTGTTCCTGGAAGGAGTAACTCCTGCCCTACACACCTGTCCTGTCCCACTCAGTGTAGTGTGTGTGTTCCTGGAAGGCGTAGCTCCTGCCCTGTTGGGAATATAGTCTTGTGTTTACATCTCAGAGAGGCGCTGAAGCGTTGATTTAGTTAGTGCTCACAGCGCGCCCACCGTCTCCTACCTGGAATAGGCAAAGGTTTACAAACCTGTGGCCATTTGTACACTCCCAGTGGCTGACAGAGAGCCCTGCCCCAATGTACTGCTTTCATTTGACCCAATTCATTTCGGGTGGGTGTGTCTCAGTGTCAGTGATGTATGTCCCCTGTGATTTTACTGATGTATAATCTCTTAGCTCTCTTTCCGCCAGAGTTATCTTACCTCAATAGGCCAAGGAAACAATGGCCAGCCAAACATAAGCTCTGGAAAGGTTAGAGAAAGAGGGATTTCCGCCGACATTGCTTTGCTAATGTGTGTTAAGGGCACGTGTACACACACATACGTGTGGTACACACAACAAGTGTAACGGATGTGAAACGGCTAGCTAGTTAGCGGTGGTGCGCGCTAAATAGCGTTTCAATCGGTGACGTCACTTGCTCTGAGACCTTGAAGTAGTGGTTCCCCTTGCTCTTTTGTGGAGCGATGGGTAACGATGCTTCGTGGGTGACTGTTGTTGATGTGTGCAGAGGGTCCCTGGTTCGCACCCGGGTATGGGCGAGGGGATGGTTTGTAAAGTTATACTGTTACACACGTGAGCACACAAACATGCACAAATGTATATCCCTTCATCTGAACATAAATCAATCAGAAGTACCTAATAAAATTTGTTTCATTCCTTGCTCTTTGTTGATGCACCTGGTCACACTGTAGTCACGCTCAGTAACCTCTACTGTCATATTGTTGATATTCACCCCTTCTATTAGTGTGTTGATGAATACCACGACATGTTCTCTGTTCTGTGTGTGGCATATTACACCGAGTGTACAACAGCGGCGGTCAGAACTGTTTAAGATGGATGTTCTTATTTCTACTACAGCATATTGGATGATTCATTCATATTCCATTCACCCAATGTAAGAGTGATAGGTTTAGGCTATTACATGATACTCTAATTTCACCCTATACCCATAGTGAGGTTGCTACACCGAGCCTATGAATGAAAGTTTGCAACGTAAGTGCACACAGGTCGAGAGCAATTTGAGGCGATAGACAGTGACACATGGACAGACAGTGACATTCAATACCGCCTTGCACACTCTTGCCTGCATCTAGCTGATATAGGGTGTAATCATTAGTCCAACAGTTGCAAGCGAGAGTTTCTATTGGACAAATTCAGGTACATTTATTCCCGTTTTGTTTCCGTATGCTTCCGTTTAAGAAAGGTTTTTCAACAGAATCAGCAGAATGAATACACCCCTGATCACGTAAACACAGTTCACATTCATAGCAGCCACGTTGTGTTCCTTCTCGCCTCTATGCACTCTCCTCCTCTCCCTTCGCTTGTGGACTCAATGCACATCACATCAGCTTTATGTGACCAGGTGAAAAAACCTTTCCAAACTAAACCGCTGCCCACAGCCTACATTGTAGTAACCATTTTAGCTAAAGTAACGTCATAGTCAGAATAGCTAATAGTGTCACACCCTAACCATAGTTTGCTTTGTATGTTCTATGTTTTGTTTGGTCAGGGTTTGATCTGAGTGGGCATTCTATGTTGGATGTCTTGTTTGTCTGTTTCTGTGTTTGGGCCTGATATGGTTCTCAATCAGAGGCAGGTGTTAGTCATTGTCTCTGATTGGGAACCATATTTAGGTAGCCTGTTTGGTGTTGGGTTTTGTGGGTGATTGTTCCTGTCTCTGTGTTTGCACCAGATAGGGCTGTTTTGGTTTTTCACATTTCTTGGTTTTGTTAGTCTATTCATGTATAGTTTCTTTATTAACTTCTTGGATATAGGGGGCGCTCTTTTGATTTTTGGATAAAAATACGTTCCCGTTTAAAACAAGATATTTTGTCATGAAAAGATGCTCGACTATGCATATAATTGACAGCTTTGGAAAGAAAACACTCTGACGTTTCCAAAACTGTAAAGATATTGTCTGTGAGTGCCACAGAACTGATGCTACAGGCGAAACCAAGATGACATTTCAAACAGGAAGTGCCCCAGATTTTGAAGGCGCTGTGTTCCAATGTCTCCTTATATGGCTGTGAATGGGCCAGGAATGAGCTTACACTTTCTGTCATTTCCCCAAGGTGTCTGCAGCATTGTGACGTATTTGTAGGCATATCCTTGGAAGATTGACCATTTTACACTACATCTACCAGGTGCTCACTTGGTGTCCTCCGTCACAATTATTGCGTAATCTCCAGCTGCGTGTATTTTTCCATTTGCTTCCGAGGAGAAACCCAACTGCCACGAATGATTTATCATCGAATAGATATGTGAAAAACACCTTGAGGATTGATTCTAAACAACGTTTGCCATGTTTCTGTCGATATTATGGAGTTCATTTGGAAAAAAGTTTGGCGTTGTAATGATTGAATTTTCGGGGGGTTTTCTTAGCCAAACGTGATGAACAAAAAGGAGCGATTTCTCCTACACAAATAATATTTTTGGAAAAAATGAACACTTGCTATCTAACTGAGAGTCTCATTGAAAACATCTGAAGTTCTTCAAAGGTAAATGATTTTATTTGAATGCTTTTCTTGTTTTTGTGAAAATGTTGCCTGCTGAATGCTAGGCTTAATGCTATGCTAGCTATCAATACTCTTACAAAAATGCTTGTGTAGCTATGGTTGAAAAGCCTATTTTGAAAATCTGAGATGACAGTGTTGTTAACAAAAGGCTAAGCTTGTGAGTTAATATATTTCTTTCATTTCATTTGTGATTTTCATCAATAGTTAACGTTGCGTTATGGTAATGAGCTTGAGGCTATGATTACGCTCCCGGATACGGGATTGCTCGACGCAAGAAGTTAAAGAACCATGAGTAATAACCACGCTGCGTTTTGGTCCGCCTCTCCTACGACACAAGAAATCCGTTACAGAATCACCCACCAAAACAGAACCAAGCGGCATGGTAACGGGCAACAGCAAAAGCAGCAGCAGGAGAAGCAACAGAGGCAGCAGCAGCAGGAGCAGCAGCAGCAGCAGTGGGAGAGGCTGTACTATTTGGAGAAATGGACTTGGGAGGAGATCCTAGACGGGAAAGGACCCTGGGCAGAGCCAGGGGAATATTGCCGCCCCAAAGCCGAGCTGGAGGCAGCAAAAGCAGAGAGGCGGCATTATGAGGAGCTAGCACGGCAGAGAGGATGGAAGCCGAGAGTCAGCCCCAAAAATGTCTTGGGGGAGGCACACAGGAAGTGTGGCGAAGCAAGGTAGGAGACCTGCGCCAACTTCCTGTGCTTACCGGGGGGCGAGAGAGACCGGGCAGGCACCGTGTTATGCTGTGGAGCGCACGGTGTCCCCAGTGCGGGTGCATAGCCCGGTGCGGTACATACCAGCCAAGTGCCATGAAGCCGGCTTTACGCATCTGGTCTCCAGTGCGTCTCCTTGGGCTGGCTTACATGGCACCAGCCTTGCGCATGGTGTCCCCGGTTCGCCTGCATAGCCCAGTGCGGGCTATTCCACCTCGCCGCACGGCCACGCACCAGCCCTCCGGTGGCAGCACCCCGCACCAGGCTGTCTCTCCGTCTCATCCCTACAGGTGCTCCCACCTATCCAGCGCTGCTAGAGCCTTCCTCCTCTCCATCGCAGCCGGAGTCTCCCGCCCGTTCAGCACTGCTGGAGTCTCCAGCCCGTTCAGCGCTGCCGGAGCCTTCCTCCTCTCCAGCGCTGCCGGAGTCTCCCGCCTGTCCGGTGCTGCCAGAGCCTTCCTCCTCTCCAGCACAGCCGGAGTCTCCCGCCTGTCCGGCGCTGCCAGAGCTCCCACCCCTCAGTCCAGAGGCGCCAGAGCCCCTCATTCCAGAGGCGCCAGAGCTCCTCAGTCCAGCGCTACCAGAGCCTTCCTCTCCAGCGCTGCCAGAGCTTTCCTCTCCAGCGTTGCCGGAGCTTCCCGTCTGCCCAGCACCATCAGAGTCGCCAGTCTGCCCAGCGCCGCCTGAGCCACCCATCTGCCCAGCGCCGCCAGTGCCGCCAGTCTGCCCAGCGCCGCCAGTGCCGCCAGTCTGCAAGGAGCCGCCAGTGCCGCCAGTCTGCAAGGAGCCGCCAAGTGAAACTGGAAAAAAATTACAATCTCTCTCTATTTTTCTCTTGCATCTCCTTCATTTTGGAATAAATTAATTTGTTCAACTATTGTCTTTCTCTCTCTTTGAGTCAACTACTGTCACGGATGTCGTCTGGATGATAGAGAGGAGGACCAAGATGTGGCGTGGTAAGTGTTCATCATTTTAATTGAAAAACAGAACACTACAAAACAACAAAGTGACAACCATGAAGCTGATAAACAATCGTGCTGACACAAGCAACTTAACATAGACAATCCCCCACAACCCACAATGACAAAACAGGCAACCTGAATATGGTTCCCAATCAGAGACAACGACTAACACCTGCCTCTGATTGAGAACCCTATCAGGCCAAACACAGAAACAGACAAACTAGACATCCAACATAGAATGCCCACTCAGATCACACCCTGACCAAACAAAACATAGAAACATACAAAGCAAACTATGGTCAGGGCGTGACAACTACTCACCACATTGTATATACTGCAGTGCTAGCTAGCTGTAGCTGATCCTTTGATTGGGTTGACAACATGTCAGTTCATGCTGCAAGAGCTCTGATAGGCTGGAGGACGTCCTCCGGAAGTCATAATTAATGTGTCAGTCTATGGAAGGGGGTGAGAACCATGAGCCTCCTAAGTTTTGTATTGAAGTCAATGTACCCAGAGGAGGACAGAAGCTAGCTGTCCTCCGGCTACATCATGGTTCTACCCTACAGGGTGCTTTGAGGCTGCTGTAGACCTTATTTGCAAAATAGCGTGTTTTAATCAGATATTTGGTGAAGTGATTATATTTTCTATAGTTCTATCTAAAAAGGATAACTTTTTAAATGTTTGACCATTTTTATTTTCATGAAAATCACTGAGAAGGATGGTCCTCCCCTTCCTCTTCTGAGAAGCCTCTACTGGTGTACAAAACATTAGGAACACTTTCCTAATATTCAGTTGCACCCTCTGCCCTCAGAACAGACTCAAGGTGTCGAAAGCGTGGGCCAGGGACCAGGGATGCTGGTCCATGTTGACTTCAATGTTCCCCACAGTTGTGTCAAGTTGGCTGGATGTTCTTTGGGTGGTGGACCATTCTTGATACACAAGGGAAACTGTTGAGCGTGAAAAACCCAGAAGCGGTGCCGTTCTTGACACTCTAAAACTGGCACCTACTACTTGACACTCTAAAACTGGCACCTACTGACACCTACTACCACACCCCGTTCAAAGGCACTTCAATATTTTGTCTTGCCCATCTACTCTCTGAATGGCACACATACACAATCCATGTCTCAATTGTTTCAAGGATTTTAAATCCGTCTTTAATCTGTTTTCTCCCCTTCATTTACACTGATTGAAGTGGATTTAACAATTTACATCAATTAGGGCTCTTAGCTTTCACCTGGATTCACCTGGTCAGTCTATGTCATGGAAAGAGCAGGTGTTCCTAATGTTTTGTACACACTCAGTGCCATATCGAAGCTCAACATTCTGAATGAATCATTAAACTGTATGGAATGTTGATTTGTAATTGGTATATATGACTTATCAATGTTATAGGGGTGTAGTATAGTAAACAAGTTTGAAAGATAGCTATGTCACAGGGTATCAATCAGGCCACAAACGTTTATCCGGCAATAGGACGAGACATTCTCTACAGGCTTGATGTGGCAATAGGACAGGCCATTCTACTCTATACAAGCCTGGTGTATTAGAGAGGTGATTACTGAGCTATAGATGTATCTACACCAACACTAAGTTGAATTCAATGTTTATTTACTGTGTGTAGGTTAGTCTCATTATTGGCCCATTTGACCCCTCTTCCTCTCCTCTACCTCTGCTCCCAAGGTAATTGTTGTGTTGTTGTCAATGTTGTGTTAAGTACTGTACTTCACTGAATGTAATGCATGTACTTGTTTGTTTTGAGATACAAGACACAATTACCCCATGGGGAGACAAATAACCACATGTATTAATTACAATTTGGTTCAGTTTACCCGGTAACGGAAAAGGAGTACACTGTTGTAAACATACGTAATTCTTCCCAGGGAATTTCCCAGGGACAGAGCATTACCATTGACCTATGAGCTAATTGAATGTTTCAATAAACAATCTACATTTAGATTTATCTAGTTATTCTAGTATTTCTAGTAATTGCCTTGATTTAACCTTATGCAAATCAGATCTAGATATAACATCACATGAATGAACGGTTCCTGGAAGATTGGACTATTCACTTCAAAATCCAACGGGGTATATATCTGATTCTGAATGTGATGGAGATGGATGGGGGTTAACTCAGGGGATCCTAACTGACGTAAGGGCCTCTTCAGGCAGTTGTGGAGCAGAGCTCAGAGAGGGTGCCCTGGGCCCCATCAAAACAAAAACGTGTTGATGTAGAATCAGGTTCCCCCTGTCCATAATCGTGATCGTATTCATTGGGATCTAAAAGGCCAAACTGATTCTAGAACAGCCCCCCCCACTCCGAGACTGTGACATGGAGGAGAAGGAAGATGAGAGGAGGAGGAAGAAGAGAGAGAGATGGAGGAGATTGTCCCAGCCATAGCTGTCCCGGTCCATGTGTGGAATAGCTCTCCGCCCTCGATGTGGGAGCGCGGGTCACAATGTTCACCGTGCATCCCATCTCTGACCTCCCCTCGGAAGTGGATTCTGTTGTCCGTCGGAGCGCTGGGGAACATTTTCACCCGCTTTCCTCATGTTTGTCTTTCTTATGGCATCAAGGCTGGACCAGGTGAGAAGTGCATGAGATGAGATTGCCCCCCAATACCCGCTATCCCCTCTGCACCCCCCCTCTGTTTCAAAAGGCATTGCTGGACCCCTGTCCCTGGTCCCTGTCTCTATTTTGCTCTGCATAGCGTGACATAAATCAAACTAGGTTTTTCTTCTGCCGGCTCTCCCCAGTCCCCTTTTCCCCTACATTGTATTCACAGATTTAGTGGCATTTCAAATAGATAAACACAAGCAACATCTATCAACACAGATAGAAAGAGGGCCGTAATCAGAGTCCTGGGCTCCGCACGGAGGAGGGAGCCGTATCTCCATTTACCTTGGGATAAATCCATTGGTGTGACCACCGGCGCAGCACATTGACAAATTACCCCAGTCAGGCCAGCATAGTGTGCAGGGCTTTATTGGCCTCTCTCTAAGTGGTCTTACCCTTCAGCGGAAAGGATGGGCCTTGTCAGACACAGCCAGATTAAAGCCCAGACAAAAATAAAGGATTTGCTATTAGAAAACACCCATTGTGAATCTTTTAAGGGGAAACAAATATGTACGAGGAAGAAGAGGAAGAGGCTCGGACGTGTGTTCTCTCTCTCTGACCTTTCTCTCTCTGACCTCTCTCTCTCTCTCTTTCTGACCTTTCTCTCTCTGACCTCTCTCTCTGACCTCTCTCTCTCTCTCTCTCTCTGACCTTTCTCTCTCTGACCTCTCTCTCTCACTCTCTGACCTCTCTCTCTCGCTCTCTGACGTCTCTCGCTCTCTGACCTCTCTCTCTCTCTGACCTCCCTCTCTCTCTCTGACCTCTCTCTCTCTCTGACCTCTCTCTCTCTCTCTCTGACCTCTCTCTCTCTGACCTCTCTCTCTCTCTGACCTATCTACTCTCTCTCTCTCTGACACAAGGGAAAATAAATAATCATAAATATGGGTTGTATTTACAATGGTGTTTGTTCTTCACTGGTTGCCCTTTTCTTGTGGCAACAGGTAACAAATCTTGCTGCTGTGATGGCACACTGTGGAATTTCACCCAGTAGATATAGGAGTTTATCAAAATTGGATTTCGAATTCTTTGTGGACCTGTGTAATCTGAGGGAAATATGTCTCTCTAATATGGTCATACATTGGGCAGGAGGTTAGGAAGTGCAGCTCAGTTTCCACCTCATTTTGTGGGCAGTGACCTCTCTCTCTCTCTGGCCTCTGTTTTTCTTTCTCTATCTCTCTCTCTATCTATCTGCTCTCGTTTTGTGTGCAGAGTGAATGTGTGTGTTCGTGTGTGTGTTCGTGTGTGTGTGTGTGTGTGTGTGTGTGTGTGTGTGTGTGTGTGTGTGTGTGTGTGTGTGTGTGTGTGTGTGTGTGTGTGTATTTCTGATAAAGGGCTGTTGAGTGAAATGGACGGGGAATAGGGTTTGTTGGGGTGGGGAGTGAGATGGGGTGAGATGGGTGAGGCATTTGGATTAAGCACAAACAGACATCATCATGTAGCCCTTTCCTGCAGTCAAATGACCTAGTGGCCTCATGGGTGGAATGTTATATAGATTTCTTCTAAAACCTGCCGAAAATCCGGTGTTTTCATGTCAAACAGTCTTGTTTAATTTCAGTCTTCTGTGATGTACATACAGTGTACTGTTGTGTACTGTTGTACATATGCATTTCAACTCTACATCTGACATGATACAGGTGTCTTCTTCTTTTTTTAAAGCCCATAACCATGTGTGTGAGGTGTATGTTGACGACTACCAAGAAACACTCTGTGTGTGACCCTGACTTAGCCCGCTGCAGTACAAGGTCAAAGGGCCTGGAGGTGGTAAGAGCAGACCGAGGGAGATAAAAGGGAACTCTGATGGAGACGGAGGGAAAGAAAGGGAGCTGTGACGATGGAGAGAGAGGCGTTCTCGCCAATGTGCCTCACACCCCCTGAGGTGCTGTCATGGCGACAGAGAGCTATACGCAGGACACTGTGGGAGGAAACCACGGCAACCAATCAAATCAAGATGGAAGAAGATCAAATCTTCCATCTCTAAAACACCCAAAGCAATTGGTATTGGACTATTCTACAAACTGGACTGAGTTTAAATACAGACCAAATGCTGTCCTATAAACAGTAGTAACATAGTAATTACAGTAGTAGTGAAATGTGTTTAACTTTTTTTTTTAAATATATGTTGAGCAAAATGTACTTTTGTATTATCTCTATCTTTGTCATTTTTAAACCCCAGAAATCATGAATAGGTCAAGCGAACAGGTGACTTATGGGATACTGGAGGTTGTGTTGTGGTGGTTAAAAATAGACTCAGACCTGAGAGAGAAAATAAACATTATTTCACTCCGGTTTATCTGACGTTTGACTTTGAGGGCCAAGATTTAAAGACACTCTCGCTCCGAACAGTCCATGTTCCACTGGTTGTAAATGATTTGAAGGTTGTCGAACAAACAACCCCGTTGACAGAATATATGCGATGTGCTTTTTTCTGAGTGTCACTGTCTGTGTGTCTCTGAGTGAGTGTGTGTGTGCATGTGTGTGAGTTCATGCGTATGATTGGATGCCCATTAAATGCATTTCATTTGTGTTTGCATCATTTCATTGAGTTAACCCTAAATATGTATTAGCTGAGAGCAGAAAAACAAATCTGTTCAGCTGAATGCGTGCTGGTGGATTCGACACAAGAGATGTGTCATGAATAGTCCTGTTTGCCTACAGGCGGGATATGGCCGTCTGTGCTCTCTAGCTCTGACAACGGCACAGGAAGCTAAGGCACCAGCAAAAACGGCAAAAATACTAAAAACGTACTATGAACTGTAGACGGATAGAGGTAATATTCTGTGTGCACATCTCCTCGAACCCTGCAGTCAGGTGAGACTTTTCCTTTCAAGAAATAGTCCAGGATGATGTGACGGAGAGACACGAATAAAACTGAGACGTCGTAACAAAAGCTCAAGACCTACTTTCAAATGTTCAGGCTGAACACCCTTTCGAAGCTGGGCAAACGTTGGCCCATTCCAATCGAGCTGTTTGCAGACGAAATTCACAGGCGGGGGTCAAGTCCAATGATAAGAGGAGTGAGAAGGAAACTATTCGTCATCGCTGGTTTACTCAGGGGTCCTGGGAGCAAGGCCTTTCATCACTGTCTGGGTGAGTCTTACAGACACACACACACACACACACACACACACACACACACACACACACACACGCTCATGTGCTCGCACGTGCACACACACTCACGCACACACCCGCACGCGCGCACGCACGCACGCACGCACGCACGCACGCACGCACGCACGCACACACACACACACACACACACACACCACACATACACACACACACACACGGTCATGTGCTCGCACGTGCACACACACTCACGCACACACCCGCACGCGCGCACGTGCGCACGCACACACACACACACACACACACACACACGCTCATGTGCTCACACGTGGACACACACTCACGCACACACCCGCACGCACACACACACACACTCACACACCACACATGCATGCCTGTACTGTCTACACACACTTATACCTGGACACGTACCTTTAAACAGTATCTACTTACACATACTGAGATGACACAGCTGGACCAGAGGCTGGAGTTAACATAGAAATACAGTTTACAGAATGGAGATGGGCTGAGTATGCATTAACGGACATCACTTAAGAGTCCATGAAAAAGTCATTCATATATTATTTATTATTACTGTATAATTGAAATCTAGAGGTTATGATTAAGAGAGTTAAAATCCTATCTCAAGGTAAAGCCCGTCCAATCCACTGCCAGAGCAGGGGTGGCATTAGTTGGAAGTGATAGCCTGGCTGGCGGTGCTCTCTCCTGGGTGTGATAGCCTGGCTGGCGGTGCTCTCTCCTGGGTGTGATAGCCTGGCTGGCGGTGCTCTCTCCTGGGTGTGAGCTGGCAGGCTGGCGGTGCTCTCT